>NC_064853.1:52307506-52550006 GCF_024139225.1 Suncus etruscus
TACAGTATCCACAAGAAGGACTATTTCAGGGCCAGAGAGATACTGCAGTAGGAAGGGTATTTCACAAAGCAACTCTGGTTCCATCCCCAATACCACACATGCTCCCCTGATCTTCTCTAGGAGTAATCTTTGAGCACAAAGCCAAGAGTAAGCCCTGAGTATAACCAGGTGTGGCTAAAACAGAAGAAGAATAAGAAGACTAATTCATTTTCCTCTGCACTTTAGCGGGACATCTGTCTCTCCTCATATCCTGAGTATTCCACACAGCAAATATCCATAATGTCCTCCACAGGGTGTCCTCTGACCCAGGTGAAAGCGAAGAGTACCTGCATCTCTGAACAGATTAAAAAGGAATGTGTGGAAGGAGCTTGGGGTGAGCCAGATGTGTAGACAGAGTCCTAATGAGGACCACTGGCTATAGAAGAGATTGACTGATGGGTTTTTTTTGTTTTTTTGGGTTTTTTTTTTTTGGCTTATGTTAAGAAAACCCAGAGGGACCAAAGAAATAGCTGAGGTTAAGACACTTACCCAGGGGCCTGGAGAGATAGCATAGCGGCGTTTGCCTTGCAAGCAGCCCATCCAGGACCAAAGGTGGTTGGTTCGAATCCCGGTGTCCCATATGGTCCCCTGTGCCTGCCAGGAGCTATTTCTGAGCAGACAGTCAGGAGTAACCCCTGAACCCCTGAGCACCGCCGGGTGTGGCCCAAAAACCAAAAAAAAAAAAAAAGACACTTACCCAGGGGCCGGAGAGATAGCATGGAGGTAATGCATTTGCCTTGCATGTAGAAGGTAGGTGGTTCGAATCCCAGCATCCCATATGGTCTCCCGAGCCTTCCAGGAGCGATTTCTGAGTGTAGAGCCAGGAGTAAACCCTGAGCATTGCCGGGTGTGACCCAAAAACAAAAAACAAAAAAAAGACACTTACCCTGCTTAAAGCTGACCCCAGTTTGAGAACTAGCTCTTCTTAGTCCCTCAAGTAGCTCTGGAAGCTACCCCCAAGCATAGAAAAGAGTGCAGAGAAAAATGCAGAGACCTCAGAGACAAATCCGTCCTGTTGTCCATGAAGCTTCAGTGGATAGTATTACCCACATGTAACTCAAGTCAAGAAGGACAGGTGTTTGTACCACCCTGCCTCGTCTGGTATTGCACTCTGATGGGTCCAGGGCCTGGGTCCTCTTGGATCACCAAGGGGCCTCTACTTCCAGTCAGCATCTTCTCCTCCTCCTCCCCAGTCTTGTCCCCACCCACACACCCTTCAGTCTCCTTCCTCAGCTGGTAGAATACCATGAGTGCAGTTCTGGATGCCTATAGTTGTAGGTTGGTATAAGTTCCTGCTTAAGAGATGGGGAGAAAGCACAAGTGTGCTGCCAGCCCATGCTTACAGTGCCCACACTCACCAGTCACCGCATCTCCCCTCTTGAGATGTGCACATTCATGTTTTCTTACTTTCATGCTGGACTGTGTACTGGGGATCTCTTGGCCATGTTTCTCTCTATCTTTCTTTTTTCTTTTTTTTTTTATTTATTTATTTTTGGTTTTTGGGTCACACCCGGCAGTGCTCAGGGGTTACTCCTGGCTCTATGCTCAGAAATTGCTCCTAGCAGGCTCAGGGGACCATATGGGATGCCGGGATTCGAATCACAGACCTTCTGCATGCAAGGCAAACGCCTTACCTCCATGCTATCTCTCTATCTTTCTTATCCCCTCCCTGCCCCTTCTCAGAACTTCCCAATAAAACCTGGTTTTGTTTCAAAAAGTGGGGCAGAACTAGGGAGACAGTTCCCAAGTCCCAGTTCCTTCCACTCTCCTCTTTCCCTCTTTCAGGTACCAGAAGAGACTATGTGTGGTTTGTCCACTAGGAATGGGGCTTTCCATTCCACAGGCTTAATGCCTGTATAGAAGGGCAGGCTCCAGCATATTCTGTACTTTTTGAATACTGTGTACAAAAAGCACTCACTGCTCCCTGCTGAGTCTTGATTTTCTTTTTTTTTTTTTTTTTTTTTTTTTTTTTTTTTTTTTTTTTGGTTTTTGGGCCACACCCGGTAACGCTCAGGGGTTACTCCTGGCTATGCGCTCAGAAGTCGCTCCTGGCTTGGGGGACCATATGGGACGCCGGGGGATCGAACCGCGGTCCGTCTCCTAGGCTAGCGCAGGTAAGGCAGGCACCTTACCTCCAGCGCCACCGCCCGGCCCCGAGTCTTGATTTTCTCATCTGCAAAAGAGGAATAGTAATCTCGGCTCTTTTATTCAATCCTCAAACCCTGAGTAAGCACCTGCAATGTACCAAATGGTGTCACTGTAGTGACCAAGGCTCAAATTCTGGCTTCCAGGGAGCTCATAGTCTAATAGGATTCCTGACCTCCAAAAAAAAAAAAAAAAAAAAAAAAAAAAAAGTCAAATTATTAGAACCTAAGAACACAAGCTGAGATTCAGCAAGTGGTGTGGGTGTGGGAATGCATTTGATACTTCCAGTTGAGCTTCTGAATTGGAATTTATTTATTCACTCATCTACTTGTTCTTTGGATTGTGGGCTCCTCTGACAGTTTAGGGAAGCTCAGAGTCTTCCTCTACAGATTGTTGGGCTTTTAGTGTACAATTCTGTTAATGTTTTCCATGAAGCTATATATTTATTTCTAGATTTTATTATGCATGTTATTCTTGATATGTTAATTACCGCTATAAAATAAACAAAAATAAGATTATGTTGCTCAGGCCAGAGCAGTGGTGCAAGTGGTAGGCGTCTGCCTTGCCCGCACTAGCCTAGGATGGACCACGGTTCGATCCCACGGCATCCCATATTGTCTCCCAAGCCAGGAGCGATTTCTGAGCACATCACCAGGAGTGACCCAAAAACCAAAAAAAAAAAAAAAAAAGGATTATGTTGCTCAAAAGAACAGCAAAGGATATTGTATCTACCCAAACAATATTTCCAACAGTAAAAGCATCTATTTTTTTTATAATTTTTATTTTAACCAAAGTGCCTAAAAGCACCTTTTTTGAAGAATAAAATAAAATACAAAGAATTGCTATGAACCCAATTGATCTTAAAACATAGTGGGGAGAATATTTTTCAATTGTGAAATATGTGCTGTTTTATTAAGACATTCAATAATAATGGGCCTGATGACGACTGTGATTTTGAAGTTGTGACGAGCATAAAAGATATTTAGAGAAGCTGCAGCATCTGTAATGTGATATGTAAATATCTGGGACGTCTGTTGGCAACAAGGTCAGAGCGGACTGCTGAAATATCTCTGGGTTGGCAGCCTGTGCATACATAAAAGTGATGCTGAATTTCACCTACTGGGTAGGGACAATGCAGTTGCTGCTTCTTATGCACCCAAATCAGGGGCTTACTCGGTCCTAAGAACGGACCAGAGGACACGGTTACAAAGACTTGCTTTAGATATGCGGTCCAGGGTGAGAATCCCTGAGAAGGAGCTTCTCAGTGGAGTCCTAGAAAAAATGATGAGTGAAGGCTCTAAGGTCACTGGGATAGCTCTGAGCTGGCCACCTAAACTCTCCAGTAATGAGGGACTCAGCAACAACAGGCAGTATGATAGAGAGGCAAGAGGTCTGTGGTCCACAGCATGGTTGGCAGGAAGACTGAAGCCACTGCCTGACACTCCCCTAAACCTCCTGCACTTTGCCACTTCTGACACTAGGCAAAGTGCCCTGGACCCAGAGAGCAAGAGGTTACCTATATTCTCATGCAGGACCCTGGGAAAGTGCTGGCTGCATTTATACTTGCACCTTCAGCTATTGGAAAATTTCTCCCATTTTCTCAGTTTGAGACTCACCTAGCTGACTTGTGCCCACGTCCCCACCAAAATCAAATCTCAGAAGCTTTGAGGTTACTTGATATGGTTCCAGGAGCCCAAGTGTTTTAATTCTACATTCTCCTTTTTAAGCTAAAAAAAAACAACATTCACTCCATAGAGTGAAAGTTGAACCAGTACTACCAGCTATAAGGAGAACACAAGTGTTCAGTTTCCACCTGAGAGCTCTCATCCACATGTGGGGAATTGAAATCTGCCTGCTGAGATTTGTTGTTGGGAATATAGGAGCAGCAGAGAGACCCACTCTCCAAACTATTTCTGGGGACATAGGCGCAAAGGGGCCCGTTCCTGTGCTCAGGAAAATCCCAAGTCTAGAACTGGGGTTCAGAGATACTCAGAGGCAGAAAATGGGAAGGTATAGTTAAACATGAGGATATCAGCAAAGTTCCCCCTCCCACCCACACCAGTTTTATATAGTCTCGAGGCTTTGGATATAATAGAAGAGTGAGCTCTGACTTCAAAGATGCTGGGAAAAATAAGGGTGCCCTTTTTGGAGAGATAGTAAAGAATATTGGATGCATGCCTTACATGTGCCGTGCCTGGGTCAATCCTGACACCAACACGGTCCCCCAAGTCCCAACCAAGAGTGATCTTTGGGTTCAGAGCCAGAAGTAAATCCTGAGTTCTCTCAGGTGTGGACCAAAAAGACAAAAGTAAATAAACACAGGGCTTCCCTTTGAGGAAAAATTCTAATCTCATACACATCAACAAGGAGGCTCCAGAAGAACCAGATAAATGTAGAAAGCGGAGGGAAGGATATTTATCAGAGGATTTCTAGCTGCCTATTTCATGCAGAAACCTGTCTAAACCTAAAAAGATAGGAGAAATTATAAATACAGAATAGAATTGAAAATGCAAAGCAGCTCAGTGTTAGAAAGTGAAATGAAAGGCCAGTAAGCTGTGGGGCTGCCACCAGTCTGACTTGGAAAATTCTCAAGCTTAGCAGATAGTAATTTTTAAGTACTAAAACCTTATAGGAAAATATTTTTAAAAAAATGAAGTGCTCGCTTCAGCAGCACATATACTAAAATTGGAACGATACAGAGAAGATTAGCATGGCCCCTGCGAAAGGGTGAAACGCAAATTCGTGAAGTGTTCCATATTTAAAGAAAAAAAAAACATGAAGCAGTAATAATTTGTTCAGGATAATGACACGTAGTAAGCATGTGAAAATTATAAGTCTCACACTGGGGAAGTGACTTCAACAGCATGCAGAGGCCTGAGTTCAATCCTGGGCTCTACAGGGTCCCCTGAGCACTTATGGCAGTGTATCCCAGGCCCACTGAGGATTACTTAGGGAGCCCGAACCACTACCCCCAGTTTTCAAAGTGCACTTGCATCTTGATTGAAGACCTCCTGGGACTGTTTGCCTAGTACTAGACACAACCTCGTTCTAGTGACTGTGGAGAATGGGCCCTGAACACATGGTCTTCCTCTGTTCAGCGAGATCACTCACCACTGCTTGGAATCTAGTCTGAGGAAATAAGCAGAGATGTAGACTTTTATAGAGAAGGTCATTTTCATTTAATTTTAAATAGTAAGAAAAAATTATTATTTTAAAAGATTTTCCCCTCTCAGGAATTTTGAATGGAGACTTTGGAGCCAAATGTCTATCTAAAAATAGAACCGTTCTGGAAATAACAGTTGTGTCTACAAATGAAATGTCTGCAGCTCCCAAATCACTCTTTTTCCAGCCCTAACTGTACACACCAATATGAAATTTTCAGCAACATGAATACCTGAGAGTGAAGGGATGGATAAATACAAAATGAGGCTTCCAGGAGTTGAACTATTTTATGGTCATTAAATGTGAAGGCTGTGAAGAATTTCTAATGGCACGGAAAAGTGTTTTTGATGTCATGTTAAATGGATATTTTTCTAAATATATGCATAAATATATTTTAGTGTCAATTTAACTACATAAAGGCACATAATCACTCCAGGATTGAGAGAAAATACACAAATGTTAACATCTCTGACTAATGAATCTTAAGTGATTTTTTTTTCTCATTTTTGTTTTTTTCTCTTTGTGAGCCACACTCAGCAGTCTTTAGGGGCTCAGATTTAGTGCTTAAAAATCACTCCCGGGGGGGCTGGAGAGATAGCATGGAGGTAAAGCGTTTGCCTTTCATGCAAGAGGTCATCGGTTCGAATCCCAGCGTCCCATATGGTCCCCCGTGCCTGCCAGGAGCAATTTCTGAGCATGGAGCCAGGAGTAACCCCTGAGCACTGCCGGGTGTGACCCAAAAAACACACACAAAAAAAAAAAAATCACTCCCGGGGATCAGACAGATAGCACAGAGGTAGGGCTTTTGCCTTGCATGCAGCTAATCTAAGACTGATAGTAGTTCGAATCCTGGCATCCCATATGGTCCCCCATGCCTGCCAGGAGTGATTTTTTTCTTTTTTTTTGGGGGGGGGAGCACACCCAGTGACGCTCAGGGGTTACTCCTGGCTATGCGCTCAGGAATTTCTGGGCACAGAGCCAGGAGTAACCTCTGAGTACTGCTAGGCGTGACCTAAAAACAAAAACAAACAAACAAACAAACAAAAAAATCACTACCAGAGGTGCTTTCGAACAGGCAGTGCTAGGGATTGATTTTATTTGTTTTGTTTTTGGGCCACACCCAGTGGTGTTCAAGGGTTACTCCTGGTTCTACGCTCAAAAATCGTTCCTGGCTGACTCGGAGGACCATATGGGATGCTGGGAATCAAACCCAGGTCCATCTTGGGTCTGGAGCATGCAAGGCAAATGTGCTACCACTGTACTATAGTTCCAGCCCCAGTGCTAGGAATTGAACCCAGGAGCCCCATATGCAAAACATATGCTCTGGCTCTCTGAACTACCTCCCTGGCCTTTCTTTCTTTTAAGATTTGAGGGGGGCAGAAGGTTTTGAGTCCCATCTTAGGGTTCTCAAGGCTTACTTCAGGATCTGTGTTCAGGAATGGTGGGCTGGTGGTACTCAGAGAACCATATGTGATGTCAGGGATCAAATGGGTGTCAGCCACTTGCAAGGCAAGCCCATTACCTGCTATACTATCTCTCCAATACACCTTTTTCTATTAAAAAAAAAAATATATATATAGTATATTTTCAATATTTTTTTTACAAAAATTATGAATTCTTTTCAGAAATAAACATGTGCCTATCATACTTGCTTCCTTTTCCCCCAAATCATGATGGCCTCTGGACAAAAGGAATAGCACAAAAGCCATGATTCAGGGAGAGAGGGGAACTAGGGTGGTGGGTGGCAAGAACATGACATGGGGAGGTGATAAAGTTGGTACCTGACTTCCTGGGACCTTAAAGGCTAGACCCAGAAGTTTGAACATCACCCCAAGACCCATCATTTGCCCAGGTTCAAAGGACAGAGATCTACCGCTTCAGGACTTCCAGGGTAGGGATAAGGTGGGAAGATCCAGGTGTCATGAACAGTGCTGTGAGCCAACCTCTTACCTTTCCTCCCATCTTCCCCACCAGGGAAGAGTTTCACACTGACCATTACTGTGTTCACCAGCCCTACTCAAGTGGCCACCTACCACCGAGCCATCAAGGTGACTGTGGATGGACCCCGAGAACCCAGACGTAAGTGCCAGAGCCCCTGGCAGGGGATGAGGGTTCAGTGAGTGAGCAGATGGGTCGGTCCCAGCAGTGTGTGTGTGTGTGTGTGTGTGTGTGTGTGTGTGTGTGTGTGTGTGTGTGTGAGAGAGAGAGAGTGAGTGAGAGAGAGAGAGAGAGAGAGAGAGAGAGAGAGAGAGAGAGAGAGAGAGAGAGAGAGAGAGAGAGTGAGTTTGGTAGAGTGCAGTCCTCTCCTCTACAACCACAATCAGCTATAGCTGCTACCAAAGTCCTAACCCTTCTAGGTTCAGCCTCAGACTGCTGGAAGCCTGTAAGGAGATGGGTATCCAGCAAGATGCTGAATCCCTTGATCCCTTCCTTGAAGCTTGATTGTCCCTGGAGAGTATAGGGTGAGACCTGGTTGGTTCTGCCCCACCCAGCCTCTTCTGCCAGTGGCTGAGGGAAAGATCCACCAAAAGCAGGAGCTGGTCCGGTGGGGAGGCCAAATCCTTCCTTCGAAATTCTTCAAAGTGACTCCTTGAATGGCTCAGATCCCTGCCCTTGGACCCTGCAGATCTCTATGCAACTCTATACTCCTTGATGAGGCTGCCTAAGGAAAAAAGGACCTGGGTTTTTTAGGTTCCAATTGGAAAGCCTGGAGGTGGACCTGCCAAAGAGTAGACCATGGATCAATGCATAATGAATGAGTGGTTGAGAGAGACAGACAGACAGACAGACAGAAATATTCACTCAGAACAGGAACATGACAGTGGATGAACATCATTAGGGAGGTCCCCATAGGCAGTCTGAGAGGAACCCTATGGAGCTGGCTCTCTGTCCCATGTTGTGTCCAATCAAAGGAAGGTTCCCTCTAGGACTTTCAAGGTGATTCCCTCTGGCTTCCCAGGGCCCCTGCACCTACTCAGAACCTTACAGGCTTTCATTTCCCAATCAGTTCCTACTAGGGCCCATTTTCTGCTGGATGGGCTGCAAGTGAGATTGTGCCACTGACCATGGGCTTAGTGCTCCTAAGTATATGCTGGCTTCTCTTTCATCTCATATTTATCCTCTGCAAACCAGTGACCTCAGAAGTTTTAGCATGGCAATAGCTGGGGTACTTTGAGGGCCCAGTCACTGCAATACAAGCACAGATTCTGAGACAGTCATCTACCTGGTGAGTTCAAGACATGTGACTGACCCTTCTGGGCCCCACAACTCTCTCTTCTAGCAAGTGGATAATGTTTCTGGGCAGTGTAGACTAGACTCAGTAAGGCATCTGGATGGCTTCTGACTATGGCACAGGGAGTATCCTTGTAAGTGGTGGGAATCCTGTTTCCCTTACTGGTCACTCGCCTCTGCACTCCCCACTGCTACCACCACTACTGGATGGGGAAGCGCTGTTGGTGGGCAGTAGGATGAGACTCCTAGGCTATGGTGACAGGTATAACAGAGGTCTCCAGTCTCCATTAAGGAGGTAATAGTTCTACCTGGGAGCAGGATCAAAAGAGCAAGAATCACAATTGAATCCAGAATGAGGACATGTATGATGAGCCCCTCTAAAAGGCGCCTTCTCATCAAGACCCATGAACATAGGGGGTCAGAGTGTCTGATCCCTCAGAACACTCTATGCCCATTTGGCCCAGTACCAGCAGCTTTCCCCAGGGAGGCTCCTGAACAAGAGCAGATGCTCAGCCCTGCTCTGTTGAGTCCTCTGCCTGCTTTTCTTTTCTGAGGTTCTCCAGACTGAACAGATCTTCCTTGAGTTAAGCTGGTGGGAAGAAGTGGACTAGATGGCTTATGCTGGAGGAAGATGAGGCAACAAAAGGAAGGAAAAAAGTTACCACTTCCTATCTAGGCCCATCAAGTGCTTTTCACTTACCAGGCCAAGTCTCCACTAACTGACCTTCCTCCAAGGAGGAAGTAGCCCAGAAGGCAAAGCTCCCCAAGGGGTAGAGAAGTGAAGAGCCCCCACAACAGACCCTACACCTAAAATGTACAGCTCATCTCTAAAACGAGGGTGATTGTAGATCTGCTTCAGGGAGTTGTTATGGAAACAAAATGGAGTCACATTACCCTGGCATCTCAGAAAGACCCAAGTGGCTCTTGTCAAATATTTTTGTCTCTGCTTTTCTCCTGTGAGGTGACTTCTAAGCTCAGTAAGGATCTGGTCTGGGAGCTAAAGGGCAGCTGTCTGCTCATCCACACTGTGAGTTCTGCAGCAGGTCGTTCCCCTCCAGCACTCAGCTGGGTGTGCCCCATGTGCAGCCAGTGCATTTGCAGGCTGCTCGATGGCTTCAGTTTCTGAGTTTCTTCATGCCAGCAGCCCTCACAGGTTCTAGGGCCTAGTGGGATACGGAAGGCATACAGGAGGGGTGCTGGCATTTCTTGCTTTGATTCCAGGATCAGCAGGTGCTGGGTGGAAGGGGAAGACCCCAGTCTTTCATCCTGCTAGTTGGGAGGGTGGTGTCCTGCCCCCAAATGGACAAGGAATGATTCAACCAAATATTTTCTTGGGCACTTGCTGTATGTCAGGCACTGTTCTAGAAGCTGGGAATACTGAAGTGAAGCCAGCTGCCAGTCTCCACCCTGTTGGATCTCACCAATGGGGAGAAATGGGGGACTGATATGATAAACAGACCATAACTGCCATGGCCCAAAGGCATCTCCTGATTGATCTGTGCTTATGCTGCATTCTCTCCTGCAACCTCCTCCTCACTGGTCCCTACTGCTCTATACACTTACCTGCAAACTCTCTACCCCAGGTCCTTTGCACCAGCCCTCTTCCCATGCTGAAGGCCACTCTCAGCCTTGCTCTAGATGACACACACAGTCTCTTATCCATCATAGCTTTCCTCAGAAGCCTGTCACCTTCTCAGACTTGTGTCATTCACTCATAGTGTCTGATTGTTTACCCCAGCTGCTATGAGCTCCCTGAAGAAAGGAGTTCTTCGTAGGTGCTGGGATGGTGCCAGTATAAGGAGGTGAGCATTCTCAGGGGCTAGAGGTCCCTAGTGAGAACCCCAGGTGGGGAGACACATAGGGTTTCCCAGGCTGAGGAGAGACTCTGGCAGAGCACAGGCTCCCAGGGCACCCTTGATCCCCAGGAGACTTGCAGCAGGCGAGAAGGGGTTAACCTCAGACCTCCCTGCTTCCCCTAATCAACCCCAGGTCCCTGGAAGCCCCCATTACAGCCCTAGCAGGGAGCCACTGGCCTCCCTATCCACTGGCTCCCTGCCAGCTTACATCCCTGCCCAGCCACCGACCTCTTTCATCTGCTCACAGGGGGCCGATTCACAGCAGACCACCCTGGGCCCAGCACCCGTCTGCAATTCCATGCAGCGGTTAAGGGTCGGGTGTAAATCTCCTCATGGCCACAGAGTGGGCCAGGGGCCCAGGGCCCCACCCATGGCTGGCAGACACTGGTTGCTGTGTCTGGGCTGTGGCCACACCAAGGCTGGGCCACACAGCAGAGGCAGCGACCCAGTGGCTTCAGAGATTGAAGGGTCCCCTTGTGGGGCCCAGATTGCTCCACTGGAATGTTGTTCCTGTGCCCTGCCCAGGACCTCTGCCCAGTGTTCTCTCACCCATCTGAGACAGAACCCAGAGCTGCCAGGCAGCTCTAAGAAAATCTTTGGCAACAACAGCCTAAGCAGTTGAGCTCTGAGCCATGCTAACTGTTCCTGGTTTGACATGTGCCTCTACTTCCCCATCTGTAAAATGGAGCTGAGTGTAACAGCCACTCACAGAGGATAGTATCTGTGACCCAGTGGGCATAGTGCTTGCCCATACAGTTGCTGGTGAGAAAGGCAGACCTCCTGCCTCTGCAGGGCCATGCCTCTAGTTGCTCACAGAGTGAAGGAAGTGCTCAGGAAGCATCAGCTGGTTTGTATTTCTGCCGCTGCAGCTGCTGCAAGGGAGGCTTAGCCTGCTGAGTTGGAGAAGGGAGGATCTTAGAGGAGGGGCTCTTGAGCTGGCCCCCAAAGCCCAGGAAAGCATTCCATGCCAGACTGTACCTGAGCTCAAGTGTGGGAGGTAGAGAGTAAGGGGGAGACACTGGGACTGCAGCTGCAGGAAAAGGTGGTGAGAGTGCCAGCGTCCTCCCCCTTTCCATATGGGGAGCCCCTCTTGGCCAGTGGCTGATTCTTGCCGCCTTACATCAGGGACTTGCACAGTCTCCAGGTGCTGTTCCAGTGCAGAGCAAGAAAAGGCTGGGTCTTAGTGACCAAGGGAGATAGGTCAGAGTACTGCCCCCACCTCGATCCTCCTTGAGAAGCAGAGTGAAAGAGGCCTCCTCTTTGCCCATCTTCACCCTCGGGCACAGGAATTTCCGTTCTGCTCCCAGAGTGTGGTGCAGGCCCTGTGCCTCTGAGACTCTCTGGCGCCCTGGCCACGAGGAGTCAACTGCCTCGGCTTCCCTTAGGCCCTTCTGCTGTGACTCCAGCTTCCACAGCCACTGAGAAGCAGGTCCTAAAGCACATCTAACACACCCCTTGGCCAGGAAGCCTATCCTGTGGGAGCCGAACAGCATGCATTGTGTGCAGGCACCTGTTGCCTGATGACCAAGTTCAGTCTCGTGACATTGGGAGGGAGAGGGTCCTTTTGAAGAGACAGTGGCCTCCGCAGTCCAAGGGAACAAGCAGGAAGTTGGCCAGAACAGAGCTCTGGGTTGGACTTGGCTGTGCTGGCTTCGGGTCTCAGGCCCAAGGTATCACCGATTCCATGTTGTGAAGGTGTTAATCCATCCTTCCTGCAGGGGCCGAGGTGGTGCCCATGACAGTAGTGATCATATGGGTGGAAGGAACCCACAAGCCTTATTTAGCATCACTCCCACACGAGGTCACCGTGGTGAGATTGTGGCTGGGACTGTGGCAAATGGAGTGTGGCTAGAGTGAGGCCACCAAGCTGCAAGTGTCAGGGCCCATCCTGGAACCCAGATGGGCTGTGACCCCACCCTCTTTCCGCTGACTATGAGCACTTGGTCCACAGTGTGACTCAGAAGTGGGGCTCTGTTCACCAGTGACGGTAATGACAAGGCCTGAGGTTTTGCCCAACTTTCCTGTAGCTCCACTGGCCCATTTGACTGACTAAAACAGCAGATTCTTTGCACCCAGCCTGCAGTCTCCATCTCCATTCATCAGGCCTTCCTGCCTACTGAAATTGTTCTGAATTATTTGCCCCTGCTGAGTCTACCTTACTTTCAGTGCCAGCCCAGCACCGGTCACAAGTCCACCAAGCCCAGCCTGAGCACATGCTACCCAATTCTCAGTGACTAAGGTCATGAAAGTAGACAGAAAAATAAAATCTCAATTCAAGCCTGTAGCCTAGCAGGACACATCCTTAAAAAGTGGATGTTTATTTTCTTTTAGTGTCTATGTTTTCAGCATGTAGAATTAGGGAGATTTCAAGTTGCAACTTTCACTGATTGGAAGCACTTATCACAATCACACACACACACCACACACACACACACACACACACACACACACACACACACACACACACACACACAGCCTATCACTTTAACACGTTAGCAGCTACTTCATCTGCCCAGCACCAGCCCTTCACCAGCCTTCCACAGACACCTAAGCTCTGGGCACCAGCAGCACCCATACTTGCCTTTGCCTTTCTGTTGTGTGGGGAGGGCGTAGCTGGAGACCATGAGGTGTACTGGTTTCTAAGAGCCCCATGGATATGTGACCTGTGATCTCCCTAGAGAAGAAAATGTGACTCCCTGGCTCTCAGTGGCTAGCTAGACCACTAAGGTTCTCTGCGGCTACCTCTCTGGTCACCTTTATAGCTCCCAGATACATGTTTGGCCAGAGAGTGTGCCTGAAGCCTGGGGATCTGTGTGTGTTAGAATCCCTTGCAACCCCATTTGAGACTTCAACTGTCCCAATGATCTCAGACACCAGTTATTTGTACACAGTCCTGTGGGATGCTGATTTCGAGGCCCTGGGGTAATCATAAGTCTGTTTACTTCCCCAGGAGCTTAGAAAAATCCATATAACACCCCAATAGTGCATCAAAATTACTCTCCCTGAGCCCCTTCCCCATACTTCTCTTCCAAAGGATCCCAGGTCTAGGAAACCTTTCCCCTCTCATTGTGTGAGTTCTGACAAGCCTCTTCCTCTCTGAGGCACCATCCTTGGTTAAAAACAGGGCAGTCCAACCACTGCTGGCCACCTCCTTCCTCAGAGGGCCTGTGGTCTGCCTCAATGTTAGGTTAAGAGTTGGAAAACCAAGAGAACATACAGTCAACACGTACATTTTCACCCTGTGTCTGCTACAGAAAGCCTCTGGACACAATAGGATGGACACCAATGACCTGATGGCCTCACATGTCAGTCATGAAAGAGTGTGGGACCATCCTATGTCCCTCCAAGGGCAACACTGAGGTCATGCACATGACAAGCAGGAGTGAGGGACATCCACTTGTTGAGCAGGGTGCTTCCCCAGGGTTTGCAGGACTTCTGCTTTTCCTAGTACTGGGAACATTTGCATCTCACAACTAAGGAAAAGGGTGGCATTTAGGTGTCATCAGCTCTTTGCATGAGTGAGTTGCTGTGTTCCCTGCATGTAAAGCCAATCTGGAAAGAAAGCTCTCTATACTGATGACACTGGGACTTCTGGAGAGGGGTTAGGGTGGATCAGAGGTGCTATTAGTCTCCGTTCTCATCTAGGAGGAGAGTGTGTGTTGCTTGTGAAAAGTAAAATGAGGGAACAGAGCAATAGTACAGCAGGTAGGGTGCTTGTCTTGCATGTGACCAACCAGGTTTGATCCTCTGCACCCTTTATGGTCTCCCAAGTCCACCAGGAGTGATTGCCGATAGAAACTCTAGGAATAAATCCCAAATAACACCATGTATAGCCTCCCGCCCCAAAAAAAAAAGAATGAAACAAAAGATCAGTAGTTGAAAAGGTGTGTGTGTTTGTATATGTTGTGTGTGCACACATGTTTGAGCATGTGTGTGTCCACATATGCGCAAGAGAAAAATCCCCTAAAGTTGGTATCACTCTAAAAGCCACAGGGTTGGCCTCAGTGCTGCCCAAATGCAAGGTATGACCCCACAGACCTGCAGCCCTCGGAGCCTAGGAGTTATGGCATAGGGGTTGATGGAAACCCGTGAGGAGAAGGCTGTATTGAGGGTCCCGGAAGCTTAGGGGAGGAATCACAGTCCATCCAGGGTCCTCTCCCTTTCGCCCTTACAGGGCAGGATGGGTAAGGGGATCTGGGGGCAGATGGCAGTTCTCCTGAGCTGGCACCGTTCTCTGAGGCTGAGACTCTCTGAAGCATCTAATCATGGCTCCCACTTTTGGCAGGGCACCGGCAGAAGCTGGAAGACCAGACCAAGGCGTTTCCTGACCGCTTTGGGGATCTGGACCGGCTGCGCATGCGGGTGACCCCAAGTACACCCAGCCCCCGCAGCTCAATCACCCCAAGCCACTTCAGCAGCCAGGCTCAGACCCCCATCCAAGGTAGGGTACCGCAGGGGATTGCAGGGGATGATTCAGGGCGGGGGTTAGAAGGGGAGGTCTTGGAAATGATCCGTCTGACAAAACCCAAATCCCCTTGAATATGTGCAGCCTAGTCTGTGATGGGCTCACTGGTACCTATTGGACCTGGCACAGGATTCCCTGTTGTCCTTATTCAGCAAGTATCTGTTGACACCCACCAGGAGTCCTCACAGTGTCTGGCCCCATGATGCACCTGCTCCTACCAGCAGGGCCTGTTTCCGAAGTCTGGCTCCAGCTGAGGCCTCTCTTCCATAGCCCCGCCTTCCTCCTCTAAAGGGGGTGTGGGGCAAGCGATGCAGACTATAGCTCTGTAACCTGTTCATGATGTAGCTCTGGTGAGATGTGCAGCATCACAAAGAAGCTCACCTCTAGCCCAAAGTCTCTCCTGCAGGAGAGGACTCTGCACTGAGTTGAGATTACCAGAAAGAAACTTCCTCCCATCTGGCCTCAGCCCTATACACCCTATGCTAAGGGATCCGGGCCAGGTTCCAGAGGCAGTAGGAAGTGGCTACTTGCTAAGCCCATCCCTTCTGCCCCCAACGCTGTCCTGGTTCCTATGTCGTTGGGCACCAGTTGTCAAGTACACACCTGACCCAGCCACCAGCAAAACGAATCTCATCAAGGAGCCCTGGAATCTGTTATGGAAGGTGTATAGGGCTCTCTGGGTGGGGAGAGGTCCCTTCCACAGGATTGTAGACACAGCTGGGCATTGTGCCTAAAGGACTCTGAGGCAGGCTGGGATTGAAGGACAGGATACCCATCCCAAGTCCTTCCCTTACCCCCAGAGAGCAGTGTGGCCTCTGTCTGCTCCTGTAAAGGAGAAAGATGGGCAGGAGCGTGAAGGAGCAGAGCCTTTGCACAGGCAGAACTTCCCTTCTTAGGGAAGACCCATCACTTTATTTTCTTATCTCTAGAATGAAAAGGGGGTACCTGTCCTAGAGGGCTGTTGGCAGGACCAGCTCTAGGGCCTTCTAAGGAACCTTCCCTGTCCCTTCGGACTCCATCCTGGGATCCCATTCAGGACATTTCATCACCACATCGCTGGATTCCTGTTGATAGCGTTGGCACCCTGACTTTGATCACTGGCCAGCAATGTCCCAGTCCCTCCATACCCCTGGCCCTGGCCCCCCGGTTGCAGCCGCCCACAATGGGGGCTTCTCCCAGCTCAAAGGACTCATTCACTACGAAGCAGCTGGGGCAATTGGGAGAAGAAAATAAACATTTCCTCCCAGTGTTGGGATTGGCTGTTCGACAGCAACCCTGACAGCTCAAGTTTCCCGGGCCTAGGGGGCTGAGAGGGTAGAGGGGGCCAAGGGCAGGAGGGCAGGCGCTTTCTCCTCCCAACAGGGCCAGCAGGGTCAGGGCAGGCCTAGCTCAGCCCTGTGAACTCTGAGGTCAGCCAGGCTAGGCTCAAGCTCCTTCAGGAGGCATGTGTGTCAGGGGCCCTCTCGTTGCCTCTGCTTTGAGAGTGGAGTTCCTGCTAAAGAGCACAGACTTCTGGGGTCAGATGGAGGTGTCAGCCCTACGCCCAGCTGGGCGTGGGGTGTCTGTCAGTCATTACCAAAAGGCCTTCTCTTGTGGGATCTTGAAATGAGGGTAGGAAGCAGACACGATTGACCTAGAGGAGAAGGTACCCAATATTTCTGAAGTCTCCAGGCACCCTCAGTTCCACCCTATGTGAACTTTCAACCTCAATCCTAGGAACTTGGTTCCCTTTTGATCCACACACATATGTCCATCCTCCCTAGAGCAGACAGAATCAGCCCTATTTATGTGTACATTGGGGCAGCTTTCCCTTCAGTGCCCTCCTGTTGCTGCCCAAGGTCTATTGATCCCATTGGCAGGGATCAATGAAGGCTGGTATCAGGTACATCCTAAATGATCCTGGGTGCCTAGCACAGCCAAAGTGATAGCTATAGCATAGGCCAAGGCTGCCCGGTGGGCCTGCTATAGGCTGGCCTTGGCACTGCTGTGTCCTCCCTCATTGAGGCCCCATATTTTGCTCTCACTTCTGTTTTCTAGGTGGGAAAGCCAGGCTCCAGGGTTGTGAGATTTGAGACTTGCCCAGGGACACTCAGCTCCAGTGTCTACCAGGCAGCCCAAAGCATAGTGGCCCAGGCCACTGGGTGGGGGGATGGTGTTGGGCTGAAGCTAACCATCCTCCTCACTTTCCTTTAGGCACCTCGGACTTGAACCCCTTCTCGGACCCCCGCCAGTTCGACCGCCCCTTCTCAGGGCTGCCTAACCTCCCGGAGAGGCCCTTCTCCGACCCCAGAATGCATTACCCGGGGGCCATGTCTGCAGCTTTCTCCTACAGCGCCACGCCCTCAGGCACCAGCCTCAGCGGCCTCAGCATGCCGGCCACCAGCCGCTTCCACCCTACCTACCTCCCACCGCCCTATCCTGGGGCCCCGCAGAACCAGAGTGGCCCCTTCCAGGCCAATCCGTCCCCCTACCACCTCTACTATGGCCCCTCCTCCGGTTCCTACCAATTCTCCATGGTGGCCGGCAGCAGCAGCGGGGGCGAGCGCTCACCTACCCGCATGCTGGCCTCCTGCACCAGCAGCGCTGCCTCTGTGGCCACAGGCAACCTCATGAATCCCAGCCTGGGTGGCCAGAGTGATGGCGTGGAGGCCGACGGCAGCCACAGCAACTCGCCCACTGCCCTGAGCACGCCAGGCCGCATGGACGAGGCTGTGTGGCGGCCCTACTGACTGCCTAGGACCAATTGGACTGCTCCTACTGGCAGTAGGGACCCCACAAACCTTCCCAACGGGTGGTTGGCTCAGCTCAAGATTCAGGGCACGGATGGGGCACACGCTCCAGGGCAGTCTTATAGGCCTGAGGTCCCAGGGCCAGAGTTGTGTGACTCTGAAAGGACCTAGTCCAGCCACATCTCTGTACTGAGGCACCAGGAGTGGCCCAGGGCACCACTTTTTAGCCCACATCCTGTTCCTCTCACCCCACACAAATAGACCCTCCTCTTGACATCTCTCCTGGAATGGCCTGGCTCCTTCCCAGCTTTGCCCTGTGTACAAGAGGCCAGCTCTACTCTAGAGAGAGGTATTGCCTGCACACTCAGTCTCTCAGCCACAGGTCTGTGACACTGTCCACCTTCCTGAGAACACTGCACCTCACAACCCAACCCCCAACACATTTCTATGAAAGATATCTAAGCCAGAAGCCATAGCCCCTAAGAGGGGTTCCTCTAATTGTATAGATAAGGACAGATCCATCTAGAAAACCTAAAAAATTACTTGCAGAGAGGGGATAAGAACCTTCTCAAGCCAGCCCACCAGCTCTGCTTCTCCACAATTTCTAACAACTGAGAAGCTCCCCCTATCCCCCCTGCCTTGTCTGTGGGTCTGAGGCCCTGGGGTGAGCTTGTCTTAAAATAACAGGTCCCCACACGACGTGGGCTTTCATGCACTTTACCTGCCCAGGGACCGGGACTCCCCCCTCCACACTGGTCTCCAAACAAGGAGAGCCCAGGGACCAAATGGGTCCTATCAGAAACAGGGGATAGCATAGGTCTCGGGTTAGCTTCCATCCACTAAAGTCCAGCCAAGCTAGTGTCATGACCCCATCCTCAGCCATAGCAAAGCCCAGCTTCCAACTCACAACTCCCCTTCTCTGACTAATCTGCTCAAAATGCAGCCTGGACCCAATAACCAGCTTTAAGGCTGACTGTTAAAATAGAAGTTTTACCAACACTTTCAAACACCTGGCCTCTGCTGGGAAAGCCCCAGTGAGGGTTTTCCAGCCCTCCCCATTTCAGATGCAGCCGAGGCCCTCAGGAGTCCCTTCCACAGCCTCCCTATGCTCCCTCAAAAGGCCCACCCTGCTGTAAAAAGGCCAGAACATCTTCTGTGGCATTTAGGCATTTGTCCCAAGAGGAGGCCTATTGGATGTCCTGGAGGGACATCCTGCCAAGGATCACCTGCCCAGTGCTTGGAGGGAAGTGTTGCTCCCCACTTGCAGTAGGGACAGCAGACCTGACCAGGTTCTACTACCCAGATTCTCACTGCCTGAATCCTCCAGTTACAGAAAGTATTTGTGGACCAGGATAAGAAAACACAAGGGCTAGACAGCATATGGTATTTCATAATGGCTTCAGTCTCATCCTCTGTGAATGTAGAAATCTACAGAATGCTCTTTAGTTGTCTTTTCCATAAGTGCCCCAGCCCTCCAGGCCATCTCCAACTTGTACCAAAGCTAGACCCTCACTCTGGCCAGCAGAAGAGGAAGGCCTGCCCTTTCTCCAGCCCTCCTGCTGCCATGTCTCTTGTCTGCTTCACTGGAAAAAAGAAAAAGCAGTCTCCATCTCGTCTCAAGAGCCCCATGGATGGATGGGGTCCTGGGGCCCCAAAAGCCCCTAATAGGGGTTCCAGAACCCCCTCCATCCAGAGGGCTCTCTACCCCTTCTCAGGAAACAGTATTTAGCCCATGACCCTGGCATCACCTTTGTTCTCTTTCTCTGTGGTTCTAGACTGATCCCAGGCCCATGGGGGAGGGGCCCCTCTGGGTTCCCAGTGCTCAGCACTTTGTAGCCCCACCCCTAGTTACTACCCCTTCCTTAGACCCAAGCCCTGGTGGAGATGGGAAATAAATGGGCCCACCCCCTGACAAAGTGAGAACAGCTAGATTGTCTCTAAGGCTTCTGGTGGGCACAGTCGGCCTGGCATAGTTTGAACAGCCATGACTAAAGAGGATGCTGATGAGTGGCACCAGCAGGCACACGGATCTGGAAAGTACAAGGAAGCAGAAGGGTGTTGAAACCATCTCCCTGGAAGCCTGTTGGTGGTGAGGGCACATCCTTTGTGGCATACTTGTCCCACTGAGATGTCATATCCGCCACACTCATTTTCTGTCAAACCATCCCAGGCAGACAAGGGGGTGGAGGGGTAGAAACGCTTTGCACTATAATTTGCTTGGTGTGTTTATTTTTAATGCACAACTTGTACAGTAAACTGTCTGTCTTCTGTACTATTTAACTGTTAAATCGAATTTTGACTGATTTGTTACAATAATATAACTGAACTATTGAAGAATTCCAATGCCAGGCTCCTGGGACTATGTACATGGCTGGGAGTGGGGAAATGGGAGATGCCAAAGACAGCCCTCCCAGGGCCAAGGCAGGCAAGAACAAGACAACCCACAGTTCTGGAACCCATCAATGCCTTGGCCTCCCTGCATGCAGACCCCTCAGAAAAGGTCTCAGCTACCAGCCTGGGCAAGGGCAGATGGTGAAGTTTCCTCCAGGGAGACAATAGCAAACAGGTCTAAGAGAAGCCCAGGACTTCACAAGTGACTTGAGGTACCTCTTCCAGCTTGGACCCCAGGCAGTGTAGTGCAAGGCTAGAGGCAGGAAGAACCCAAAGTGTCCTTGATGAGAGTCCATTTGAGACCCAGGATTGCTAGGACAGGAGCCAGTCAGTAGCTATGCACATTGCAATGCCAGTAGCTGTTTCCGCTCCCTCCCTCTGTGGCAGGTGAGGCCCCTGAAGTGCAAAGAGGGGTGTCATCTGGCTCCCCAGAGTTGTTTGTGGCCTGTGTTGGGGGCTGTGGGTGTGATGTTGTGGGGACCTGCCTCAACATCCGTCTACCCTGAGCCACCGGGCCTGGCTGGCTGGATCTCATGAGGGAATTTGTCATAAGGAAAATGTCTCCAAAGCTGCTCTGGGACTTTGCCCCCCATTCCGAAGGGTGGCTGAAATACAGTCCTCACAAGCTGCTCTCATTTCTCAGCCCAAACCCACAATCCCTGCCCCCAGCAACTCTTCTGGCCCGCCAGACAATAATTCTTTCCAGAGCAGGATCCCTTCAGGGCACAAATGTGATGCTGGACAGGGCTCTTTGATGCAGCATCTCCATGCTTGCCCACTCTGCTTTCATGAGTGTATCTCTGGGTCCTTGGAGTGTATCTCTGGGTCCTTGGCAGACTATGAAGGAGAAGCCAAGGGCCCATAGTTCAACCCTCCCCACTAGCCACTTTGTGCCACTGCTGATGAGGAGATGTGTCCTCCACAGCCCTTGCCTTGAAGCTCTACTACCTTCACCCCAGCAGCCACAGAACTATGAGAAAACCCAAGTGCCTGAGGTGCCCTGAGTTAAAGGGTGTGGGGAGGAAGTACTGCAGTAACCACATTGGCCTGGAGGTGGCAGCAGGTAGGGAAAAGGCACTGTCCCCCTCAACATTCTCTAGAGACTTCCTGAAGCCAGAGTTCAGGTCAGGAGTGAGAGCATCCTTGCCTCTGCAGGCTCCTTCCAGAAGCATCTGTTGAATATCAAAGTGGAGGGATAGCTCTGCTTTCCTTTCAGCCTTTGTCACAGTGGGAGGTCCTTGTCCCTTTTATTCAGCTGTTACTTGAGCACCTGCTATAGCATTGCAGCATCCATGATCCCAAAAGGCCCCTCTTCAGAAATAGGGGTGTACCTGGCTGGAGGGAAAGGCTGGTGCCTCCAATTCAGGAACTTCAGCTTACTGGATTCGGGTTTGAACTTATTCCCTGAGCTACCAGCAGGGGGTTGAGGCAGGAAGCAGCAGATCCTGAGTTGGAGCTGGGGAAT
Source organism: Suncus etruscus (assembly GCF_024139225.1). Lineage (NCBI taxonomy): Eukaryota > Metazoa > Chordata > Mammalia > Eulipotyphla > Soricidae > Suncus > Suncus etruscus. The sequence goes on from NC_064853.1 coordinate 52,328,990, forward strand.
TTGGATTTCAGAGTCCCAGTTTCGAAACTCAGAATGTCTTGATTTTTCACCTATAGCCCGTTGCTGCCTGAGATGTGGAATAGGTCTGATGGCTCCCAGAAGTAGTCTTTAGGCACCGGGCTTTGCTTGGCACCTTCTGAGGGATGAAGCGGTCCCCAAACAGTCCTCCCTGCTGGCTCTAGGAAGTAGCCCGAAGACAGCTGAGCTGCCAACTGTAATGATGGTTTTAACTTTTAAGTCAAGAAACAAGCTTCCTGACAGTTTTCAAGGCTACAGACAATGATCTGTGCCAAGAGACCCAAATTGTGAGAGTCTGAGGACACCAAGATAAAGAACTGTCCCAGACCTGTCCTTCACCCGCACCCCACTAACAGCACCTCAACATAGCCCACAGAGCAGCAGTCTGACCCCACAAGCAGGGAAGCTACTGGGTTCATTTTAGGGTCGTTAATGAAATGAGCTGTGAAATGGGCGGGGGAGCCAGAGTGAAAGAAGGAGTTGTTCCTTGCAGAAACAAGAGTCCCCCATTTCTCCCAGGAGGGTTGGTGCGCTACAAGAGGGTGAGAGACCACATCCCCAATATCCACATCCACACTTGTGTGGCCCAGCAGCTAGAGGAGCCAGGGGAGCTGGCTCCAGGCTTCCTATTTTTAGTTTAGCAGCTAAGCTCAGGCTGTTTGTTTTATATATTTGTGTTCACCAGCCGAGAGCCTGCTTTCAGCCGAGCCTGGAGGACACAGCCCAGGAGTCGCCCTCCAACCCTCCCTTGCTTTGTGCCTGTGCCCACTGCTGGAAACACTTGTGTCCCTTTGGAGTCCTAATGGGTGGCAGCTGTTTGGGCCATACCACCTCACTTTTGGGCCTGGTGTCTTCGAGGCCTTGGCCAGAGTTCATTCACTCGTCCACCAGATGTAGATCCGTGCCCCACCTGACCCCAGGTGCCAGCCAGCCAGCAAGAAGAACAAAGAGAAATCATAGCTGTGCCCTTGAGACTGTTCCCAGCAAGCAAGAGCCAAGCACATTAACCTATGAGCTCCAAAGCAGGGATGGAAACAGGAGTAGAAACACCCTAGGCCTCCAAGTTTAGAGGCATTGGGGATGGCTCAGAGCTGGGGACAATGGTGAAGGAAGTGGGACAGCCAGGTGAATGCAGGTCATGGTGTCCATGGCTATGCTGTTGGGCTTAGATTTGGTTTTGCAATGCTAGGAACCAAGATGAGAAGCTCTGAAGGTTCAGATGAAGGTATTGGAGAGGAGGGGGATTGTGGGACAGCACAGAGGGCCTGTAGAGGCTGCACAGAATACCCACAAGAAGGCAAGATGGCAGCAGCAAGATTCCAGTATTCCTGACACAACAACACTCAAGGCCCAAGAAGGAGGCCATACCCCAAACTTTGAATCAAAGCCTTTCTTGATTTCCTGGAGTTCATGGCAGCTGATGGAGCCAAGTGGGTGGGACAAAATCTCAATAATAGCTTGTTTGTTGGCCCAGCAATAATAGTTCTGCCTGCTTCCTGCTTCCACCATCAGACCAAGTCTTGCCTAGTGATGACCCTTTGACATAACCTAAGGCTTCCAGGGGCCCCCTCAAACTTAAGAGTCTAAGGCTTAAGAGTTCCTATATCCTTAAGTTTTCTTTGTGTGCTAATAATGCCATTTTATATAGAAAACCCTAAATGTGAGGTTTCTGTGTCCTGTGGGTGAAATTCAATGTCATGTTTCAAAATGTTACTCAAGGAGCCGGAAAGAGAGCATGGAGGTAGGGCGTTTGCCTTGCAGCAGAAGGACATTGGTTCAAATCCCGGCATCCCATATGGTCCCCCAAGCCTGCCAGGAGAGATTTCTGAGCATAGAGCCAGGAGTAATTCTTGAGTGCTGCCAGGTATGACCCAAAAACCAAAACAAAACAAAACAAAATATCACTCAATAATAATCACTAGAGGAGAAGTATTTGTATTTGGTAATACAGATATTAAAAGGAACACAGGAGTGGCCAGAAAGATAACACAGCGGTAAGACATTTGTCTTGTATGCAGCCTATCCAGAACGGATAGTGGTTTGGATCCCAGCATTCCATATGGTCTCCTGTGTCTGCCAGGAGTGATTTCTGAGCACAGAGCCAGCAGTAACCCCTGAGCGCCATTGGGTCAGAACCCCCAAATAATTAAAAAAAAAAAATAAAGGAACACAAGAAATTTTACTTAAAACCCCTCCCGTCAAAGATTACCATTATTGGGACCAAAGCAATACCACAACAGGTAGGACATTTGCCTTGCACTCAGCCTACATGGGTTCAATCCCCAGCATCCCATATGGTCCTCCAAGCCTGCCCAGAGTGATTTCTGAGTACAGAACCAGCAGTAGCCCCTAAGTACTGCCCAGTGTGGCCCAAAAACAAACAAAAAAAGATTACTATCATTAATCTTTCCAGGATCTTTGTTTTCTATTAATACAGAAATACTCCTCTAGTCAGAGATATATGTATATACATAGACATATAATAAATCCATCAATATAAATAAACCATAAAATAAAAGTAATCTTGAATAAAATAATTGGAAATATAAGGTAATAGAGTTTTTTGTTTTTGTTTTTGTTTTTTACTTTTTGGGCCATACCCAGTGACGCTCAGGGGCTACTCCTTGTTATGTGCTCAGAAATTGCTCCTGGCTTGGGGGACCATATGGGACGCCGGGGGATTTAACCGCGGTCCATTCCAGGTTAGTACATGCAAGGCAAATACTCTACTACTTGTGTCACCACTCTGGCCCAGGTAATAGTTCTCTATTGTAACATTTAGATCATATTTTAAATTATGAGACATTCATATACAGGCTTGGCATAAGTCATTTGTCATTAGCTAAAGTATCAGCTCTTCCTAGTAGCCTCCATGATAATCCCATTCCATGTTTGGTGCTTTCTCGGTAATCATAATAACACAGAAAATAGCAATTATTAATAATGACTATTACAAATTGACAGAAACTAATATAACTATTTTATCATATTCCATCAGCCCACTGATTATTACCTTTATTTGGCAGATGAGAAAACTGAGGAATAAGGATAAAATTCCATCCCAGACCTAATTAGAGTAGATCAATATCTAACAACTTGGTGTTTAAGTTTCCCATTTACTAAAAGCTCAAAGGAAGATTAATTTGAATTCAAGAAAAAAAGGTGACATTTCTTGCACATCTGACTCATACTTACTATAAAGACTTTTCATCAAGGGGAAAAGAAAAAAATTAGAATGAAATGAGAAATACCTTTTTAGGAACTGGAAGTGTGGTTCAGTCGTAGAGCACTTGTCTTGCATGTGTGATGTCCTGGACTTCATCGTTGGCTCAATCCTCACATCACCACATGCATCTGCCAGCATGGTGTAGAATAACTCGCAGCCTGCGGACCATTTGCGGCCCTCCGTACTACATTTTGTGGCCCTGCCCTAGAGGAATCTTTTTTTGTTTTGTTTTGTTTTAGTTGTTTGGGTCACACACCCCCAATGTTCAAGGCTTACTACTGACTTTGCACTCAAGGATCACCCCGACTTTGCCTCCTGCGGCCTCCAGGTAAATTGAGTTTGAGATCCCTGGTAGATGAATGAATGAGTGACTGAACAGAAGGATGGATGGAGGATGGATGATGGAGGGATGATGAAGGGGAGAAGGAAGGAAGAGAGGGAGGGAGGGAGGGAAGGAGGGAGGGAGGGATAGATTGATGGATGGATTTCGGACTAAGTTGTTTTCATGCTGAGGCGGCAGTCTCTCCCAGCTCCAACAAGTTCTATTTCTTTTTCCATGAAAACAACTTAGTCCTAAATCACCGACGCCTGAAATTAGAAAAATACGAGGTAAGTATTATCATAAACTGATTTTAACGTGGCGGGGCCCTCACCAAGGCAGGAGGGATGACTGCCCTTTCTAGTTGCAGCCCCTGGAAATGCTCCGAGAAACGGGAAATTTGGTTTTCATTAGCAGCGAATGTGAGGAGTTCTGTCGCTGTGAAAGGACCTTTGATTCTAGCTGGCGGTGGAATCTTTCCAGGACTCAGGGAGTTTTGTTTTGTTTTGGTTGGGCTTTTTTTTTTTTTTTTCTTCACATAAAATGGGCCAGGCCCTTCCAGCTTATATCTCCCTGAACTACACGGGAACTGGGCAACACCCCAACCTCTTGACTTCTAAAGTCAACAGCTGGGGAGGGTAGGAGAGGCACCCGAGACCATTCGGCTTTATTGACTCTGAGGTTTTATTTAAAATGTTATGTTTCCTTGAGGTCTGCGCCAAACCCAACAAGAAGACAAGCCAGTGAAGAGCTGGCATAGATATGGGGTTTTCTCCACCTGGAAGATGGCGCTCCTTGACCTGCTTTCTTCCTTCCCAATGACCCCCTCCCCCCCCCAAAAAAAATGGCCTCTTCCTCAGAGTCTTGATAAAACTCCCAGTTCTTCTAGTGAAAGAACTTTGGCCTGTTTTGGAATCACTCACATCTATCAGTTAAGCAAGCTCCAACAATGGGTTTGCAAATCGGGGGTACAATTGGGACCGAGGCCAGCCCCACAGAGCTCAGGCCCTAATAGGGGAGAAAGACCACAACAAACAGAGGGATAGCACAGGAGGTAGGGAGTTTGCCTTTTACAACCGACCAGAGTTTGATCCCCAACAACCCATATGGTGCCCTGAATCTGCCAGAAGTAATTCCTGAATGCAGAGCCAGAAGTAACCCCTAAGCATCACCGAGTATGACCCTAAAACCAAAAGAAAAGACCATCAACAAACACATTGTAACATGATTTCAGGTGTGGTTAAAGTGTTGAAACGTGAGATGGAATGTGAAAGGAGGAGACTAGGAGCTGGAGGTGACGATGAAGAAGGTAGGGTGACACTCTAAAAAGTGACTTCAGGCTCTCAGGAGCTGATCCAGGGCTGCCAGTGGATGAGATGTTTGGGGTTGAGAATAGCAATCTGCAATTTGCTTACAGGCCTGTTTGTTGAGTGGGCAAAGACTTTCCCACCATGTGTGACCACAGAGGCACCAAAGGTGTGAAAGAACCTCAAGGCCCCATTACATCAGTTACCTCTCTGTTCCCCATCATCAGAGCATCGACAGTGACCTCCTCGGGTCTGATCCCTTAGAACAGAACCTAAGATGACGGTTTTGTGGAATGACTCTCCAAGGCAGAATGAGAAGAGTTGGGCAGAGCGTGGCAGAAAGCTCCTTCCTGATGGGTTTGGGTGGGGACTGGCCTCATTTTGTTCTCAGGGGGTTCTCTAGCAAGGATGGATGTCTGAGTTGCCCACAAGAAGTCAGCTTGTTTTCTCTGGTGGCCACTAGAGGGGTGTTGCCTCTCTTGTAAGATCCCTATTCTTGGACTTGATCCTAGGCACTGCTTATGGATCCCTAAGAACCACGAGGGACCAGTCCTAAGCACAAAGCCAGAAATAGTCCCTTAGCACTAGAGGTCATGCCAGCCTCTTCATGTGCCCTGTCCAGTTTGCCTCACTTTGCTCATGACTTGTTCTAAAAACACTATTTTTTTTTTAAATTTTTGTTTTGTTTTGGGGCCATAACTGGTGGCGCTCACTCCTGACTCTATGCTCAGAAATCATTCCAGGCAGGCTCAGGGGACTATATAGAATGCTGGGGATCCAACCCAGCTCGGCCAGGTACAAGACTGATGCCCTACTTGCTATGCTATTGCTTCAATCTTTAATTTAAATCTTTAATTTAAAGATTAATTTTCTTTTGTTTGCTTATTTTTTGTTTGTTTTGTTGTTTTTGTTTTTGGGCCACACCCAGTGACTCTCAGGAGTTACTCAGAAATCGCTCCTGGCTCGGGGGACCATATGAAATGCCAAGGATGAAACTAGGGTTCATCCTGGGTCGGCCACATGCTTTACCCTACCGCTGTGCTATTGCTCTGGTCCCTAAAGATTCATTTTTATGTGTGCTGAGCAGCTCTGGAGATGAGTAGAGATAGTTCAGATGCAGACTGTTGGTTAGACATAAACTGTGGCTCCAGTCTCCTACTGAGCTTTACCCTTGGGGAGGGCAAGTGTCCAGTTGCAGAGGTCCCTCTCACTGGCCTTTCTAGAACTTTAGAATGTGAACTTATTTGGAAATAGGATCACTCTAGTTATAGTTAGTGAAAGTAAAGATTAGCAGGTAAGAGAACCCTTTATCCAGACCAGTGTGTGACCATGGAGGAACCAATGGTGTGAAAGAACCTCTCAGAGGAGAGGGAACACAGGTAGAGATACAGTAAAAAGAAAAGGTGGAGTGATGTCATAGGCCTAAGAGCACCAGAAATTCCAAAGCTATGAGAGGGGCAGAGAACAGCTTCTTCCCAGAATCTCCAGAAGGGCCTCACCCACTGACATATTGGCTTCAGATTTCTAGCCTTCAGAACCCAGAATGAAAACATGTTGGGTGCCATCAAAGCCCAGTTGGTGACACTTTGCTAGAACTGCCATATGATGCAAAGTGATCTAAAGGCATCTAGGTGGTGACAAGGGAGGCAGGCTGCAGAACCACTGGGCCCTGACAGGGAGGTCATAAGGTCTGCACTGTCATCATCTGGCCAGGAAGACTCGGAAAGATACTTAGGTTCCAAAAGCAAAAGGAGAAAGGAAAAACCACACACTTGCTCTGCCTTCCAGGAGGTGAGGAATCAACTCCCCAACCCACAGGAACCTGGGTCTGGGCTGTGGACAGGATCACCATAGTCTGCATGGAAACATATTTAAATGTTCCCAAGATTTTTTTTGGAACCACATCTCGCCAGATGGGAGAGGTGCAGGGTCTGGCAGCTGAACCAAGGCCCAGTTAGGGAAAGAGAGAGAGCAGCTGGGTACCAGGTGAGAAATGAGAGGGGATTATTCCCTTATGCTTTCATAGACCCCTTCCCATGAGTGTAGGTTGAGAAAAAGCAAAATAAAGGAAGTTTTGCTGTGTGGCCCTCTTTGAGGTCAATAGCCCTGTCTCCTCAGTTTGCATTGTCAGCTCAGCAGAGCATTTTCCCAGCCAAATATCCAGTTGGTGGCATTTAAGGAGCTAAGCATCCACATTTCCCAATGTTTGTTACTCACATACCCACATCCCATTTATTTGTCCTGTTTGTCATACATTACTAGACTAGTATTTTTGTTTGTTTGTTTGTTTTGAGGGGGCCACACCCAGTGATGCTCAGGGGTTATTTCTTTCTATGCATTCAGAAATTGCTCCTGGCTTGGGGGAACCATTTGGGACCCCAGGGAATTGAACTTCGGTTCATTCTAGGTTAACGCATGCAAGGCAAATGCTTACCATTTGCACCACCACTCCAGCCCCTAGTATTTTTTTATTTTAATGAATTTATTTATTTATTTATTTTTTATATATATTTTATTTAAACACCTTGATTACATACATGATTGGGTTTGGGTTTCAGTCATGTAAAGAACACCACCCATCACCAGTGCAACATTCCCATCACCAATGTCCCAAATCTCCCTCCTCCCCACCCGACCCCCGCCTGTACTCTAGACAGGCTTTCCATTTCCCTCATACATTCTCATTATTAGGACAGTTCAAAATGTAGTTATTTCTCTAACTAAACTCACCACTCTTTGTGGTGAGCTTCCTGAGGTGAGCTGGAACTTCCAGCTCTTTTCTCTTTTGTGTCTGAAAATTATTATTGCAAGAATGTCTTTCATTTTTCTTAAAACCCATAGAAGAGTGAGACCATTATGCATTTCTCTCTCTCTCTCTCTCTCTCTCTCTCTCTCTCTCTCTCTCTCTCTGACTTATTTCACTCAGCATAATAGATTCCATGTACATCCATGTATAGGAAAATTTCATGACTTCATCTCTCCTGACAGCTGCATAATATTTCATGGTTATATGTACCACAGTTTCTTTAGCCATTCGTCTGTTGAAGGGCATCTTGGTTGTTTCCAGAGTCTTGCTATGGTAAATAGTGCTGCAATGAATATAGATGTAAGGAAGGGGTTTTTGTATTGTATTTTTGTGTTCCTAGGGTATATTCCTAGGAGTGGTATAGCTGGATCGTATGGGAGCTCGATTTCCAGTTTTTGGAAGAATCTCCATATCGATTTCCATAAAGGTTGAACTAGACGGCATTCCCACCAGCAGTGGATAAGAGTTCCTTTCTCTCCACATCCCCGCCAACACTGTTTATTCTCATTCTTTGTGATGCGTGCCATTCTCTGGGGTGTGAGGTGGTATCTCATCGTTGTTTTGATTTGCATCTCCCTGATGATTAGTGATGTGGAGCATTTTTTCATGTGTCTTTTGGCCATGTGTATTTCTTCTTTGTCAAAGTGTCTGTTCATTTCTTCTCCCCATTTTTTGATGGGATTAGATGTTTTTTTTCTTGTAAAGTTCTGTCAGTGCCTTGTATATTTTGGAGATTAGCCCCTTATCTGATGGGTATTGCAGGCCCTAGTATTTTTATTAATACTTTTTTCTTTCGAATGTTTCCCAAGCCTCTTTGACAAAGGGAACTGAAACAAAGAATGACAATATATCCCTACCTCTCACCATGCACAAAAATAACCCCCCAAATGAGCCAAACACCTCAAGGTAAGCTTTAACCATTACAAGTCTCAGACGAAAGGTAATACTTTCATGACCTTAAATTTGCCAGTGAACCCATCACTGTCAACACACACACACACACACACACACACACACACAGAAAAAAGTTAGAAAACAAACCAATTTCATAAAATTTAATTTGTACATTGAGAAATACTGTGGACAAAAGGAAAAAGAAATCCAGAGGATGGCAGGGAAATATTTGTAAGACATTTAACTAATAATTATTATTATTCAGAATTTATAGAGAAACTCCTACAAGCTAACAAAAACTGCACACACATAAAAATTTCAATTCAAAAAATGAGCAAAGAACAGAAATAGATATTTCTCCAAAAAAGAAACATGGCCAACAAAGACATGAAATGATACTTAAACACCACTGATCACTAGAAAAATGAGACACCATTTCACATACTCTAGAATGATGATGATTGAGAGGAAAAGACAGCAACCAATGTTAGCAAGGTTGTGAAGAATTGGTGTAGACACATCAGAAACTAGTCTGGAAGTTCTTCCAAAAGTTGCTTTCGGAGTTCTCAGATGAATGAACAATTCTATTTCCAGGTACATTAAGAACAGATATTTCAAATATCTGTAATGGCACAAAACTCAATACTCATCAAATTACTATTCCCAATAACCATAAGGTGAAAACAATCCAAGCATCCATCAATAGTTAAATGTTGCTTAAACAAATGTGATCTCTCTAACAGGAACAGCAGACAGGACTGAGGTAGGGCAACCTGAACCAAATCATAGAAGGATGGGGCAGTCCTGGGACCTGAGGTTCACTAAATGGTGTGCAACTTGCTTTGATATATAGCCCTCAAAGCCCCATCCAGACCTGATCAGTGTTTCTGAGAACTAGCCTCACTCAAGCAATACAGAGGCATATTTCTTTTTTTTTTTTTTTTTTTTTTTTTGTGGTTTTTGGGTCACACCCGGCAGTGCTCAGGGGTTATTCCTGGCTCCAGGCTCAGAAATTGCTCCTGGCAGGCACGGGAGGACCATATATGGGACGCCGGGATTCGAACCGATGACCTCCTGCATGAGAGGCAAACGCCTTACCTCCATGCTATCTCTCCGGCCCCACAGAGGCATATTTCTAAATGGCATTTCTCCATTGCCAGCCTGCTTTGACTTTTGCTTCATTTTGTTTGAGGGCCACACCTGGTAGTGCTCAGGGGGACCATATGAAGTGTCAGGAATTGATCTGGAGTAGGCCAAGTGCAAGGCAAGTACCTGACCTGGACTTTAGCTCCTGACCTGCCTGGCCTGTCTTTTGCTTTTTCTATCATATCTGTCTGAGCTCTAATCTGGCTCCATGTTGGTGGGTGCATGTGAACTTTGAGGAACATGAAGATTCTAGGAGGAACCATTATCTACCTTTCATTCTCTCTGAGATCAGGGTGTGTTTCCAGCTAGCCTGGGTCAGGGGCCCTCCGAAATGGGTTGGCAGCCCTGCACAGGCCAGACCTCACTCTAGAATGGGTTTCTGTGGCTTGGAAGGAAATCACAGAGACAATAGAAGAGTGTTCTTCTAACCTCTAGGACCAAATGACTGTGGGTTTGGAAAGGCAAGACATACGAGCTTAGCAGCATTCCTCACAGGGATCAAATTAGGACTGATTGGGGTGCGGGGGGGGGGGGGGGCATTGAAGATGACCTATGTTCCAGGTCCCTAAAAAGTGGTTCCCTTGGTGTGTGTAGCAGGAGTGTACTGGGAGCCTCAGAGAAACTGGAAATCTTTCTCCTGCATAGTTACCAGAGGTGTTCTGTCAAAATAGAGAAAGAGGCCCTGAATGCTAGCATTTACAAAGTTCAATTGATATAAATATTTCCATTGGGACTGATTTTCAGCAATAGTTTAAAAACCAGTGATTGCACAGCAGGTAGGGTGTTTACCTTGCATGCCATCGACCCAAGTTCAATTCTCAGCATTCCGTATGGTCTCCGAGCACCTCAGGAGCATAGAGCCAGTAGTAACCCCTGAGCACCACCGGGTGTGGCATTTAAATAAAAAAATTAAAAAAAAAAAAAAAAACAGTTTGAAGAACTAGAGAGATAGACAGGAAATAGGGCTCTTGCATTGCCACCATTGCCCCAAGTTGATCCCTAGCACCATAGATGGTTTCCTGAACACTACTTGAAGAAGCCCTAAGCACTGCCAGGTGAGCCCAATACCACCACCCCCCAATAATGACAAATTAGAATATAAAATAGAGATTGGAGAGACAGTACATTGGGTAGGACTCTTATCTTGCAAATAACAAACACCGTTTTGATCCCTGACACCCCATATCCACAGCCCTACCAGGATCCCTGAGCACAGAGCCAGGATTAAGTTTTGAGCACCGCTGGGTATGGACCCAAAACAAAAACAAGCAAAGTAATAAATAATAATAACCAGTTTGAAAATGCCTCAATAACTATAAATAGTGAACTTTAGCTCATGCCCACCTCTTTACTCGGAAATTGGAGATGAGGGCACCTCAGACCTACAACTGATGCACTTTCTTATTCTTTAGCTCCATAAAATTTTTTTTTTTTTTTGGTTTTTGGGCCACACCCAGTAATGCTCAGGAGTTACTCCTGGCTATGCGCTCAGAAGTTGCTCCTGGCTTGGGGGACCATATAGGACACCGGGGGATCGAACCGTGGTCCGTCCAAGGCTAGTACAGGCAAGGCAGGCACCTTACCTTTAGCGCCACCGCCCGGCCCCTATAAAATGTTTTTAAAGGCAAAAAAGAGAAAAAGAGAAGTCTGCAGCACCCACACTTGTACAAAAAAAAAAAAAATGTGAGCAAGACTGAGTGAGAAAAATAGCACGGATATTGGCCACTCGGAGTCTGCATGTAGAGTTTATTTTCACAAACCTAACTTCCTCTCGTGTGAATTTATTTTCCTATAAATTCCCCTTTAATGAGTGTGCAGTGATATGATATGCATCTAAGTCTGAAAGAGTTATTATGCTAAGTATAAAAGTCAAAATTCCATGTGAAAGGAAGTAGTGGGTCCCAGTTTCACGGAGAGCAATTTAACTTCCCAGGGCATCTGAGAGCGAGGCTGTATCGCTGTTCAAGGATGTCAGAGATTTGTAGGAATCCAACCAGAGATTTCTTCTTTAAGTTTTGCAGATGTTCTCAAGAGTCCATAAAACCCTGCTACAGGGGGCCGGAGAGATAGCACAGCGGCATTTGCCTTGCAAGCAGCTGACCCAGAACCTAAGGTGGTTGGTTCGAATCCCGGAGTCTCAAATGGTTCCCCGTGCCTGCCAGGAGCTATTTCTGAGCAGATAGCCAGGAGTAACCCCTGAGCACCGCTGGGTGTGGCCCAAAAACAAAAAACAAAAACAAATAAAAACCCTGTTACAGATTTTAAAGAATAAATTCTCAGTGGGCCCTGGAGCTTACCAGTCAGTTAGGCCTTGGTCTTCCTCTCCCAAATAGGCTGATAAGGACTGTATATACTTCAGAGAGCTGTTGGGTGCTATAGTACAACCTGGCCCATGCTTTAGCGACAAACCATTAGAGCTCAGTCAGAGGAGCCAGTTGTTACCACAGCTTTGGTGTTCCCCTCTGAACCTCCTTCAGTCACAAAGCCAGGGCCCAAGCTTGCTACAAAAATCCACTTAGATAATTCGAGTAAAAGTGCTTTGTGAAATGGAAAGCACCCCGCTGATGAAAGGATTGTTAAGAACTGTCTAAAGGCCTGAATGTGGCTCAGAGGTAGAGCAGTTGCTTTACCCGTGGGCAGACCCAGGTTGAATCTCCATTACCACAACAAAAAAGTAAACAAACCCCCAAATGAAACATTTCAAGAACAGGAGGAGCCAAGGGGACAGCTCAGCTCTCAGGGGAGCATGTGATGGGTATGGGAACCCCACCACCACAAGGTTCCCGAGAGCATTGCTGGGTATAGCTCTAGAGATTCCCAAGCAACCTAGTCAAAGGGAGAAGGTGAAGAAGTAGTTTCCTTATGCAGGGCTAAAACAGCTTCACATCCTCCACCAAAACATTGAACTGCCTAGTGTCCAACTGGCAAGTATCTCCAGGCGTGGCCCACAGTCTCTAGAGCACTTAGGAATTGAGTTTAGAAAGTTCAATTGGTCAATCATTCAAGACTGTGAGAAGGAGATGTGGCAACACAGCTGGACATCCAGACCAAGCCTAGACTCGCCCACCAAGGGAAAGAGTGAAAAGGGGAAGCGCCTGCTCCAAGCCCACTTCCATACGTGGGAACATCTGTCAATCTGCGGTCAGCCCCGCCACCCCTTGGCCAGCTCAGAATGGAGAAGTGACTCAGGGAGCAGCCGCCATGTGTGGGAGAGGCTGACCTAGGAGCTTGGTCAGAGGGTAGTGGGGTGAGATTCCAGTAACTGAACTGAAAAAGTTCCCTATGAGACACCCCACACAGACACACCCCTCTACCCAGCTGCGACTTGGGAAAAGCACAGCCCCCAGGGTGAGGGAGCTAGAATTGCACAGCCAGAGGAGCTGGATTCAAGTTGCCCCTGCTAAGCCTCACACTAACCAAGTGCCTGGCCATTGGACCTTAAGAGTCTCGGTGCCTTCAGCTGGGAAATGGCGCCATAATATGGCTGTGCTGATAGATTAAAGTAGGAAGAAGAATTCAGCTGGACACATTTTCAACTAGCCTCAGGAGCAAGCTGACTTGAGTCCATCCAGTTCTGTGCCCAAATGGGCCACACAGGGAAGTTTATATTCACCTGATGTGGTCCATGCTGACTAGAATAGAGAATATGCATGCCAGGGAAGGGCACCGGATGTCATCAACCCATAAATAGAGCCAGAAGGTTTCCTGCAAGAGTTGATCTCATTTGATGAGTAATGGTAGCTCAGAACGGCCAGAGTGATAGTACCACAGCGAATAGTATTTGCCTTGAGAGCTACTGACCTGGGTTTGATCACTCGTATCCCATAGGGTCCCCCAAGCCTACCAGGAGTAATTTCCGAGTGCAGAGCCAGAAGTAACCAGAGTGCCACCAGGTGTAGCCCCCCCCCAAAAAAAAATGCAGGCGAGAGGCACCACAGGAACCCGAGAGATAGTACAGCTGGTTAGGTGCTTATCTTACATGTAGCCTGGATTCAATCCCTGGCATCCTATTATGGTGCCCCAAAACCTTTCAGGAGTGATCCCTGAGCACAGAACCAGCAGTAAGCCCTGAGTACTACAAGTTTACCCTCTGCCAAACAGATAAAGAAGGATTTCTTTGAACACAAGTCCACTGTGGAAGAAAACCAGGCTCATGGTTCTGCTTATGAGGTGCCCTTCTTTTAATTGAGGGAGGAGGGTTGGCCACACCCAGCAGTACTCAGGGCTTACTCCTGACTCTGTTCTCAGGGATCACTGCTTGTAGGGCTCAGAAGACCATATGGGTATGGGTGCTGGGAATTGAACCCCATGTAGGTACATGAACATCAAGAGCTTTACTGATTATATGATATTTCCAGCCCCAGTCCCTTATCTCGAGATTCAGAAAAATCTTAGATGATGTCATAAATATTGGGATATGGAAAAGAATGTCCATAGTCTTAGGAGCATTATGTTGAATTATTTAAGGTGCATTATCCTGACATTTAAAACTTACCTCAAAAATGTTTCAGTCCAGGACCAGAAAGATAGCACAGCAGTAGGGCGTTTGTCTTAGATGCAGAAGGATGGTGGTTTGAATCCCGGCAACCCATATGGTCTCCCGAGCCTGCCAGGAGCGATTTCTGAGCATAAAGCCAGGAGTAACCCCTAAGCACAGCAGGGTGTGACCCAAAAGCAAAAAACAAAACAAACAAACAAACAAAAAAACATTTCAGCCCACCAGATGCCACACACTGTCCTAAAGGCCTCATGCAGACAGACTCATCTGTATCACCATCAGTATCATCGTCTCTCTGGAGCAACCTTAAAGTGGCTCTGAGCACCTCATGTGACTTGCCCTGTGTCGCAGCCCATAGTACAGAGCTGGGGCTTAACCCCTCTAGTTCCTCTTTGCCCACAGGGCCATAGGATCCCCATCTTCTAAGGGACGAAGGGACCTCTCCCCACACCCATTTCTGACCAGGTCTTCTGGGAGCCACGAAGGAAGAAAACAGGAGGGGTTCATGTCCTGAGACAGAGCTGGTGAGGGGTTGTCCTCTTTCCTGAATAAGAGAAAGTGGGCAATCTGAGAAAGAAGGAGGTGCCCATGTGTCCAGCTGTGCTGCACAGAGCACTTTCACTTTCAAAAGGCCTTACACAACGTGTGAGCTATTTTACAGATGAGGCAACTGAAGCCCAGAGACAAAAAGGACCTAAAGACTTGGTGAATTTTCTAGGAACTGGAAAGAGAGAACAATGGGGAGAGCTGGGCCTGTCCTGTCACAGCTTCAGGTCTTACTCCCTGTAGTGGCAAACCTGAAACTTCATGTCCTCTCTCTGCTCACTTGTGAGTGAAATCTAGGCCTCAAGGATTCACTCCAACACACACACACACACACACACACACACACACACACACACACACACACACACACACACCAAGGTGCACTGGGTTCTGGCCACACTTTCTATTCTGAGAACAAGAAGCAGTCGAACACCCGGTGGAAACACCCAAATAGGAACAGTGGCAGATCTGGGGTGTGAAATTGTGGGTCATTTTTATTTCCTTCTTTGTACTTTCCCACAGTTTCCAAAGTTTTATCTGGTGAACATGTGCATCACTGTACGCACTAGAAAAAAAATTATTTTTTCATCTCTAGGAGAAACCAAGGACACATCATAGGAAGTATTTCGATCAGTGAGGGTAAAGTATTTAACTATATTCAGCCAAGAAGAGGAAATGGGAAAGAGGGAGAGAAACCAAGATTCTTAGGGTGCCTACTATCTGGCAAGTGTGGCACAGAAACGCTATGTCTATTAACACATCAACCTGCAGAGTTTGGTGCCACAATACCCATTTTATAGATGAGAATAGTGAGGCACATAGCAACATGGCAACATACATTTTTTTGGTTGGTAGTACTCTTGGAGCCCCTTGGTGGTGTTCAGGAATGGATCCCCAGAGCCCCATTCAAAGCCTGCACTCAGCCCATTGAGCTGTCTTCAGCCCTATGTAAAGGCAACTTCCCTTTTCTACTCACCAGGCAGCCTTTCCAAGAGGCAACAGAAAAACTCAGTCTCCAACCTGGTCTGATTTCAAGAGTCAGAGCACTTGCCAGCCAGAACCTCGGAGAGAGTCTTCAGGTTCAGGAAGCAGCTACCCCACTCAGCATCACAGGGTTGGAGCCCAGATGTCTTAAGCAATGCCCTTGTTTGCCACATTCCCAATGACAGAGGCTTGCTTCATGTTCCACATGCAGTGTACTATATGGTGATGCTTATGCCAACACAGATCAAGCTAAAGAGGACTCAATCTACCACCATTTGGTTACCAGCAGCATGAAAGAAGGGAACCATCCTTCGGGGAGCAAAAGAGTGAGAAGCTTTAGTAGGTTGAGTTCTCAGAAACTCCCTCCCATTACATTCCATCTTGTTTCTTAGTATTCCTAAGTACTACGTTGGCAGAAACCAAACTTTAAAGATAACTGTGAGGATTAGCTAAACTACTATTTATGGATAACACAAAACAAAGGAATGGACAAGTTCAAATAATGCCGTTGACTGCAGAAGTGAGAGAACTGAACAGTCAGGTAGGAATGAAAGGGGATGGAAGAGGTAATAAAAAAAAGACAGAGGTGGAGGGTCTTGGGCATGTTAGGAATGGTGAATGTTCAGTAACTTTGCATATTAAAAGCATAAATGTTAACTCTAGTGCAGTCAGTTACTAAGACTACAATAAAAATTAAAAAAAAAAAATAAAAAACAGGCTGCAGTGGATAGGGCATTTGCCTTGAAAATGGTCAACTCAGATTTGACTCCTGGCATTACACATGGTTCCCTGAGACCTAACAACAATGACTCCTAAACATAGAACCAGGAGTAAGCCCTGAACATGTCAAGTATGACCCCAAAACAAACACCCCCAATGTTTTTAATTATGTCTAACAAAACAGTGTGGCTAGCTGTTAAAAATTGTCCTTGTGGGCCCGGAGAGATAGCACAGCGGCGTTTGCCTTGCAAGCAGCCGATCCAGGACCAAAGGTGGTTGGTTCGAATCCCGGTGTCCCATATGGTCCCCCGTGCCTGCCAGGAGCTATTTCTGAGCAGACAGCCAAGAGTAACCCCTGAGCACCACCAGGTGTGACCCAAAAACAAAAAAAAAAGAAAAAAGAAAAAAGAAAAAAAACTGTCCTTGTGAGTGAACATAAAGATGCATCACTTATATACAATAAAAAACTGTAAAGATGCAATCATGCAATTTGCAGTAACATGGATGAGACTAGAAGATATTATGTTAAATGAAGTAAGCCAGAAGAAGGATAAATACAGAATGATATCACTTATATGTGGTATTTAGAATAAGTTCATGAATAAATGCAATGGACTAAATGAAAGTTGTCTTGAAAACCCTTGGCTCCAGAGTATAGTAAGGAAAAATAAAGAAACTGAGTGAAGGAGGAGAAACTCAAATATGAAAGGTTGGGACCAGGGACCAAGTGGTCTCAGGTGCATTTGTTAGAAAAAAAGGGGGGGACTAAATACCCAAGCCCAACTAACAAAAATGGAATCAAGAGACCCAAGTCTAACCATCTATACTGTAAAATGGCCTGTTCTACTGGCAGTTTGGGGAGCAAAGAGTGATGGTTAAGATACACTCTGGGAACATGATGTAAGGAGACCAACACTGGTGGTGGGATTGGCCCTGATTCATGTTATGTCTGAAACCCAATTATGAAGGATTTTGTAGGTTACTTTGGTTTCAATAAAATTAAATTAAAAATAATTTTTTAAGTCTTTGTCACCAGAGCACAGTGGATAGGGTATTTGCCTTGCACGTGACCAACCTGGTATTGATCCCCAGCATCCCTAAAATCCCCTGAGCCTGAGAGGAGTAATTTTTTTTTGAGGGGGGCATACCTGGTGACGCTCAGGGGTTACTCCTGGCTTTGCGCTCAGAAGTCGCTCCTGGCTTGGGGGACCATATGGGACGCCGGGGGATCAAACCATGGTCCGTCCTAGGCTAGTTAGCATTGGCAAGGCAGACACCTTACCTCTAGCGCCACCACGCCAGCCCCGAGAGGAGTAATTTCTTAATGCAGAGCCAGGAGTAACCCCTGAGTGCTACCAGGTGTGGCCCCCAAAAATAAATAAATAAAATTTAAAAATAAAAAAATGGTCTTTTACCATGTACTCCTATCACTCTGCAGGAGCATATTCCATGAGGGAGGGACCTCTGAATGCTGCTTCCTGATACTCTCATCCTCCTGAGTCTCCTCAGGGCTGGAAGAGACTGAGGGTAATCTCTTGGGTGTGACAGATATTATGCTGGAAATGTCCTCCTCTCCTTCTGAGATGTCATAAGTGACAGTGCAGCTCCTGCTTTTGTTCCCCAATCACCCACACTAGGGCTATGCCAGTCACCACTTCAAGAAGAAATTCAAGCAGTCCTCTAAGAGCTGGGAGCAGAAGAGCAGGTTTCCATCACAGCCACATGAGCACCTGCCACGCTGGGAGCAGCCCTGAAGACCCCTGAATGCAATATCACACAGCTAGAATCACGGGACTCAGTTGCTTCTAATATGTTTTAGTATTGGATATCATTCATAATGCATGTGCTCTACTACGGAGTCACATTCCCAGCTCTTATCCCTAGAAACTATGACCAAGCACAGTGTCTTAAGTCAGTAGAATCTGGGGTAGTTTATTTCATAGCAATAGATACCCAATACCCTATATGCTAAATACCATATAGCAAGGAGTGGAAATGAACTACACACAAAAATAGGGGTGGCTTCCCCAGGCAAAATGCTGAGCAAATGAGACAAACACCAAGGAGGATATTCATTGACACAAACGGTTCAAATTCATCTCAGATTGGTTCCTTGTGGGAGGGGGAATGGGACACCAGTCAAGGAGGCCCCCAAATTCTATCCAGGCTATAGTTCATGGTGAGTATGGGGGAGCCTCTTAGTTTGCAAGCTTCATCAGCTGTTACAGGTGTGATTTGCCCTCGTCTGGTTGTCCAGTGGCATAGCAAAGATGGTGAGCAGAATGATAAACCCACAGGGAACTGCGGGGTGATTTGCAACCCTGTGAAATGTATACACAGAAAGACGGTTAAAATGAGGCATTTATGTTGGAAGGCAAGGATTCTGACTAATATAAAAACTTGGGGTTTTTGCGGGGTAGGGTTTCAAAAAAAAACTTGGGGTTTTTTAATTGAAGAATATATGAGACTGTCCTGTCAAAGAGAAAGAAAAAAGGGGCCAGGAGGTATAATCCATCTCCACAGGGTGTCTAGCCAGAGGCTAAAGCACAGACTCTGAGCTAACACATTTAGTTTGCATTTTAAACACTGATAGTTTAGCCCTCCCCCCCCATCACTCTTTTAGAGATCTTATAAACCCTTCAGGGGTTCTCTCTCTATTAGAGTTAATAACTGAGAGGGCATATTCCATTCAGGGTACAGAGGACATCCTGGGATCCTTGCTTCAGGAACTCAGGGAGAAATTGTGGGAAGCAGAGAGGTGTGGGCAGGGGGTGGATGTGAGGTGGTGGGTGGGGGCAGATTAGCAGAGCCATGAGGTCACTTAGCTGGTGAAGAAGAAAATCTGCAGCCTACAGAAAGAAGCCTTTTGAGAACTGATAGAACAGAATCAGAACCAAAATAAATAAATAAATCACAGGCACCCCTCAAACCAAACAACTATAGCTTCAGAAGAAAACAAGAGAATAAGATTGCTCAGGTTTACTAAGCTCTGGAATGGATTTCTTTAATATTCTTTCAAAATAGAACCTAAGGAGCTGGAGCAATAGCACAATTGGTAAGGTGCTTGTTTTGCATATGACTGACCCAAGTTAGATTTCTGGCATTCCATATGGTCTCCTGAGCATTGCCAGAAGTGATTCCTGCACACAGAACCAGGAATATGGAGCCCTGAGCACTGCCACGTGTGGCCCAAAACAGGAAAAAATAAAGGACCTAAAAGCTTTGCATAGAAATCAGACACACCAACATTCAAGTGTCATCCTAAAGAGACAGAATTTGTTTTGCAGCCATGCCATCTCCAACTCAGAACCAATGACTGCCCCACCTATGATCCTCACAGCAGAGTCTTAAAAGGAATTTCTAGGACTAGAGACATCCACATGGGTTAAGACATTTGCCTTGCACACAGCCACCCTGATTAGATCCCTGGCACCACATAAGTCCCCTGAACTGACAGGAGTAATTCCTCAGCACAGAACCAGAAGTCAGCCCTGAACACCACCAAATGTGGTTCACTGCTCCCACTTTCTATCTGTCCCCTAAAAAAGAAGCGTCAAGTGTCGTTAATCTGGCCCCCAAATATAAGTCCAACCCTTGACCCTAACACTGCATGTCTGCTGACCTCCAGCCCAGGCCCTGTTTTTTCCCTACCTCCGGCACAACTGCTCCCTTTCAGAACTGGGGAAGGAGCCACAAAAGAAACTTTGGACTGATCTATGCTATATGAAAACAAAAAAATTCCTGTGTGATTAAAAAAACACACACCAGATTCAAAGATAAACATCTTTGAACATCTGAAAAAATGTTCACAGCACTGGCAGATGGTTATAATGCTGGATTTATAAGAAATATGTATACACAGAGATGCTTATGAATGAAAGGGCAGAGGACATCAAAAAAAAGTGAATATAAGGATCCGGAGAGACAACAAGAATCAGAGCACATGTTTTGCTTGCACAGAATCCTGTTTAGATCTCTAGTACCTCAAGGTATGCCCCTTCCCTTTGGCCCTAATAGTTTCTGGCACTGGGGAACCTGAGTGGCACTGCGACCTTGGGACCCACCATGGAACCTGCCAACCAAGGTTGGCCAAAAATGTAAGTAGGATGTAGGGGTGCTCAGTATAGGTGTAAGGGCAAAATGCGATGTGATCACAACTGTTGTCTGATACTGCTCCCTGCAGCTGGAGTGCAGAGATAGTGACTGCACAGGTGCCACCGTGGAAGCAGGGCAGAGTGTGACATGTTTCGATAGCTTTCAAAAGCCTAAAGAATGTTCCTGCCTTTTGTTCTCACTTTGTCAAACCATTTCCTTAGAATCTTTCCAGCAAGGAAACCTGGTAAGGTTTACCAATTTTCTAAGACATTCACACCTTTGGCTTACTTTTGTTTTCTCAGTAAGTTTGAAGCTGAAACACAGCAGATACTGCAGAGAGTGAACCTATGAACCACCTTAACTACTGGCCTTGTCCAGCAGAGGCTGAGTGAGGCTACTGTGAAGCGTCCATGGGACTAAAAGTAGTAGAGAGATAGCCAGTCTTCTAAACATCAAGTTCCAGATTCTGGGGGAAATACTTATGATAAATAGATTTGTAGTGTGGAGAATGAACTCAAAAATTCTTAAAAAAAAAAAAATCCTGACCAAAGGCCAGAAAAATGCACTGAAATGGGTCACAATGACGACTTTAGGAGGAATTTGTGCCTGTACTACTTTAATTCTTTTCTGTACTTTCCAAATTTTCTACAACGAGCAGAATCACTTCAATATCATTTAAGAAAGTTTAAAAAAAATACAGACTTAAAAAAATTATTCTCAGGGATGAAGAG
Organism: Suncus etruscus; assembly: GCF_024139225.1. NCBI lineage: Eukaryota > Metazoa > Chordata > Mammalia > Eulipotyphla > Soricidae > Suncus > Suncus etruscus. The sequence continues at coordinate 52,350,280 of NC_064853.1, forward strand.
ATAGCATGGAGGTAAGGATGTTTGCCTTGCATGCAGAAGGACGGTGGTTCGAATCCCGGCATCCCATATGGTCCCCCGAGCCTGCCAGGAGCGATTTCTGAGCATAGAGCCAGGAGTAACCCCTGAGCACTGCCGGGTGTAACCCAAAAACAAAAACAAAAAATTATTCTCAGGGGACCAGAGCAATAGCACAGAGGATAGGACATTGGTCTTGCACGTAGCTGAGTCGCATTCTATTCCCGACATCCCTCTGATCTCCCGAATACCACCAAGAATGATCCCTGTGCAACAAAGTCAGGAGTAATCCCTAAGCACTGACAGGTATAGCTGAAAAACAAAACCAAAAAATTTTTCACAGGGTACCATAGCAACAGTAGAGCAACTATTAGACATCTATTTGCAGTGGTTCAACCCAAGTTCAATTCTTGGCACCCCATATTGCTGAATTACTGGTCCCATCCTAATCAATATTCATACTCCACCATAGGGTGTGATCTGGTGATGGGATTATTGGATTATCCCCTACTTGGTATTCCTCTACCACCCATGGGTGTGGCCTGATTCTTGTCAATAAAAGCAGGGGTCTGAGGAAGTAGAGGCTCATTCTTCCATCTTTCTCCACTAAACTGAATTCTTTCTTAGGAGCAGAAATCTTGGGTGGCTGAGGTCCTTGCTTGAGTGCTGGATTTCCTGAACCCATTCTTGTATCTTTTCATTGTGTGAATTATTTTCTGCATCAACATTTGCTTCCAGACCTCCATCTTACCAGATCCTCATTTTGGAACCTGGAGCTCCGCTTATACCATATGGTTTCTCAAACTACACCAGGATTAATACTTGAGCTCAGAGCCAGGAATAAACTCTGAGAACTGCTGGCTGTGGCCCTAAAACAAACAAAAATCATTCTCAGAGCTGGAGAGATAGTACAGGATGTAAGACTCTTACTCTGCTTGTGGTCAATCCCAATTCAATTCCCAGAATTTCTTATGTTCTGCCACAACATTGCCCAGAGGGATCCCTGAACACAGAGCAATCCTGGAATAGCTGGATGCAGTCCAAACCCACCCTCCCAAATATTCTCTTTCATACATTGTTAATTTTAATAGTGAAAATCAAGTGTTCTCTTTAAGAAGCCACACAAGGTATAAAGTCAATAATTTTTTTTTTTTTTTTTTTTTTTGGTTTTTGAGCCACACTCCTGGCTATCTGCTCAGAAATAGCTCCTGGCAGGCACAGGGGACCATATGGGATGCCAGGATTCGAACCAACCACCTTAGGTCCTGGATCGGCTGCTTGCAAGGCAAATACTGCTGTGCTATCTCTCCGCCCCAATAAATATTCTTAAGTAAATGAATGAAGAATATACTTGTAAGTCTCCGTGAATTGTTTCTCACCAGCTCTTATTGCCTGGTTATTTGTGCTTACGTCTTTTCTCTCTTGTGATCTTGGACACTCATGGAAAGCAGAGATTGCATGTTCGCATCTATATACATCAATAGTGCCTTGTGCCAGAGGGGTGCTCACACTGTCATTTCTTGTCTTTTTTTTTAAATATGTATCAAAGACAAAAAAAAAGAAATGAAACAAAAAAAGAAAAAAATATGGAATGCTTCACGAATTTGTGTGTCATCCTTGCGTAGAAACCATGCTAGTCTTCTCTGTACTGTTCCAATTTTAATATATGTGCTGCCAAAGCAAGCACTCACACTGTCATTTCTAACAAGATGCAACTGAGATAATTCCTGTGTTTCAAAAATTCAATAGGAAAGGAAGATATTTTAGGGGCTAGAGAGATGGGACAGGGCTAAGCACTTTCCTTGCATGTGACTATCCCTAGTCCCTGGCACCACACTCTCTCCTGAGCACTGCAAGGAGCAGACCCTGAACAGAGAACTAAAGAGCAACCCACAGAATCAAAAAGTGTGGTGTAACTCCCCCAAGGATATTTTTATTGTATTTTTTTAGTTAAGTAAAAGTTTTATTTGAAAAAATGTAAAGAAGTTCAGAGAGAGAGAGAGAAGGTACACATCACATGTTGTGATTTGGGCAACAGAGATTGTATCAAAAGTATGTTTTATTTTAAAATATGTGATATGGGGTGTGGAGCGGTGATGCAAGTGGTGAGGCGTCTGCCTTGCACTTGCTAGCCTAGGACGGACCAGAGTTCAATCCCCTGGCATCCCATATGATCCTCCAAGCCAGGAGCGATTTCTGAGTGCATAGCCAGGAATAACCCCTGAGTGTCACTGGTTGTGGCCTAAAAAAAAAACATGTGATACAGGGGACATAAAGAGAGTACAGTGTGTAGGGCATTTGTCTTGCTTACGACTGGCCCTGTTTCAATACCTGACATCCCATATAGTTCCCATGCATCACTTGGAGTGATTCCTGAGTGTAGAGTCAGAAGTAAGCTCTAAGAACTGCTGTGTGTGGCCCCAAAAAAAGCAAAACAAATAATTGAATAAAGTTATGTGATACAGATTGTAACTTCACCCTGGATTTAGGTGTACCTATCTGAAACCCGCCCATTTCTGAGAGGGGTCTTGGGAACTGAATATTAGGTATGACCTTACCTGCAAGACCCCGCCCATTCCTGGGAGGGGTCTTGAAAAAGGTAGATAAACCTTTGAGCGAGGGGATCCTCGGTCTGGCGGCCCTGCTGAGCTCTCTGGCTTCTGGGTCTCTGCCTCTTTTTGTCTTGGACCAGGATGGAGGCCAAAGGAAAGATGGCTGAAAGGAATTAAAATGCAGGGTAGCCTAGAATGGCTGAATGCTTGAAAGGTTATGATATTGGCCACACACATGTGGTGAATAGGGCATGAATAAAGTTAATGCTTCCTGATGCCTGCCTGTGAGTGAGTTTGATTTCGCCGTTCACCTGGGCCTGGGACCCGCCGGCTGGATGGGGGTTGCGGAGCCACGTGGCCTGGGATGGCATCCACTTCCATCCAGCCCCATCGTTAATTATTTGATACAACACAGATTATAGATGTCAAGGATTATTTAGTAGTAGTACTAGTATTTTGATTCAGTTGTCATACTTAGCTTGGGAGTTATACTTGGCTCTGTGCTCTGGGGTTGCTTTGGGCAGTGCTCGGGACAGAACCTGGGCCATCTGCACATAGCACAAACTCCATACAGTGCTCACAGAGGTCTAAATTTGGCTCCCAGTACTGCACAGTCTCCTGGTACCAGCAGATGTGGCCCAATGACCCACCGGGCTGAATTATGCCATAGGACCTAGTACAGAATTACCTCTAGGACTGGACTCTGGGCTCACTGAGTACTTTGTGGGTGACATTCCCCCAAAAAGATATTGTTGATAAATCAGCATGATGTATACATGAGATAGGGTCAACTTCATTTTTGATACAGTTTTGCTTTTATTTTCCATTTTTTAAATAATTAAACTGGGTCAGAGTAATAGCAAAGCCGGTAGGGCTTGCATGCAGCTGACCCTGATTCCATCCCCAGCATCGCATATGGTTCCCTGAGCCTGCCAGGAGTGATTTCTGAGCTCAGAGCCAAGAGTAACACCTGAGTACTGCTTTGTGTGGCCCCAAAACCAGTAATAATAATAAATAATAATAATAAATAAAATAATAATTCAACATTAAAGTCAATCTCAAGATTAGGACAAGAGTTATAATATTCTTGGAGCATCTGGAGAGATCCAGACTTATTCTTGTGCAGTAAACTCTTGAAGAGAATGAGACAAAATTGTTGAAATAAGAATTTCCAATGATAAAGAGGAATGCAGGGAGGACCAGGTTTCCTCCTACTCCTTTTTCTTCCTTGACAGAGAACCCATTAGGCAGTTCTCAGGACCTCTGCAGACCATAAGGAACATAAGCATCTCTGAGCCAAAGACAGGAACAGTCTCCCTCAGATCCCCTTGACCTCCAGAGCCTACCTGCGTAGCAATGACCCCTGCCTTATAGAAAAAGAGCAAATAACTCTGCACTCAGCAAGAAGCTCTGGAGTCCTTTAGAGCTGATAACTTTCCTTGCTCTGGCCATATTTGGTGGAACAGAGCTGGCCATGCCGTCGCATCCTGAGTCATTCTGGAAAAGTCTTCTGTGGCACCCCAGAAAATCCTCCCCTGCACCTAGACATCAGCCATCCTGCTTATATGTTTGGTGAAATAAGTCAGAGGGAGACAGAATAACACCAGGTGATCTCACTCCTTTATGATCTGCAGAGAAGCAACACAAGGAGACAGATAGAATCAATGACAGTCCTTTGGTTTTGGAATACAAAACTGAGATTATCAAGTAGTGAAGGTTGGGGGAGAGAGAGAAAAGTTGGACTAGAGGTGACATAAAGACAGTGTGGAAAAAAAAAATAATAATAAAAAAAAAGACAGTGTGGAGAGTCTTGAACACATTGGTGGTGACAAAGGTGCAGTTGCCCTGAAGATCAAAACCATAAGCAGGAATACTATTGTCACATGGTACCTAAACTATTGTTTAAATAAGTAATAATATGAATACAAAGCAAACAAGCAAAATAAGACAAGAAAAAGAGAGAAAACCCCAAAATTAATTTAAAAGTTTTTTAATTTAATTTTCATTTTTAATTTAATTTTTTAATTGCACAGCAGGCAAGGAAGGGGCTTGCCTTTCTGACGTAGGTGTAGCCCTTATCTGCGTCATACCCTATGTGGTCCCTGCCAGGAGTGATCCCTGAGCACAGAGCCAAGAATAAGCCCTAAGTGTTGAGTGTGACCAAAAAAGAACAACAAAAATTGTTTTTCCATCCAGAAATACAATTCACTGATAAAGCTCATGACTTGTGTTTGTGAAGCTCTTAGTTTGATCCTTGGCACTAGATTTAAACACACACACACACACACACACACACACACACACACACACACAGCTCTCAAAAAAAAAGAGAGAAAATGAGAGCAAAAAGTTTAGGATGAGAGGGCTGGATCGATCGATCATACAGCAGTTAGGATTCTTGCCTTGCACACACGGTGACCCAGCACCCCATAGGGTAACGGAAGATCATCAGAGATGAATCCTGAATGCAGAGCCAGGAGTAAGATCTGAGCATCGCCAGGTGTAGCCCCAAACAAACAACAGTAGCAAAAGGATGAGAGAAGACAGGATAGGGGGAAGAGGAGAGGGGAATCAGAGAGAAAGAAGAAGACGGGAGGGAAGAGGAGGTTTCCTGAGCCCCACTTGAGGCCTTCCCAGACGTTTCCAGCGTGTCCCCTGGTGTCCAGGGTAAGCACCTGTTCCGCCCTTGCTGACCCTGGGGAAATGATTTCTTCTTTCTGTGCATGTTCCCTTATCTAAGAAAATGACCGGAAACGTGATCACTACCACAGCAGAGGGCGGACAAAGTCAAAAAATTGTGAGGGGTCATTCCCTCCTAGAGCTAGGCCTTTGTGGGGACGCTGTCACTTCTAGGCGCTCAGCGTGTCTCCCTGCCTCTCGGCGGGGGTCGGCGGGCCGGGTTAGCATCTGCCCGCAGCATCTGCACAGGCGCTCAGGGCCACTCGGACCCACGCCTGGGGTCGGTCGCGGGGGCGTCAAGAGGCCCCAGGACTAACCGCAGCCAAGTCCCTCGACCTCGCCCCGACCCAACTGCCACCAGACCTGTTAGTTTGGTTTGTGAAGCGCTTCCTCCGGGGACAGCTGCGGGTGCGGACGCGTTGCAAGGCTGACCCGCGCTTGCTTTTGGATCTGCTGTCAGCCAAAGCCCAGGGGCAGCCTGACCTCAAAACGGGGGTGGCCCCTGAAATAAAAGCAATGCTAGCGAGGACCCCACGACCGGCCTCCAGCGGGCGGCAGGCTCGGAGGTGTGGCTGAGCCTGAAAGCGTCTGTTCGACACCGGAGGAAAGGGAGGAAGGCTGGAGCTGCTGCCTGGGCAGATCTGATAAAGAGGAAGGAAGAACAACTTATTTTAGACGGGGCTCCTGAAGCTGAAGCGAGCTGACAGCTCCCCAAACGGCCCAGGCCCCGCAGCTGCCACCGCGGTGTTTGCAAGGAGTTGGCAAGAAAAAGCAGGCGTTGTCTCCTCCTTCTGGCCATGTTAGGACTTCACACATCTGGTGGAGCGATTGGGCCTCTGAGCATCAGTAGTGCTAATAGAGCAGAGATAATACAGCGGGTAGGGCGTTTGTCTTGCAAACCAGGGTTCCATCATCAGCATCTCATATGGTCCCCCTAATCCGCCAGGAGTGATCCCTAAGCGCAGAGCCAGGAGTAAGCCCTGAGCAGAGCTGGGTGTGGCTCCCAACCCAAAAAGGAAAAAAAGACTTAACTGCTCCAACTGGAGTTCTGCTTCTCAGGCAACCCAGTTATTTTGGCTTCATTTTAGCTTCCTTGATTGGGCAAATCCATCCCCAAACTTGCCACATCTACCATTCCTTAAGTTCTAGTTTAGACCTGTTATTTACTAGCTTGTGTGACCTCATCTAAAATATGGGGATTCGTTTATCTGCTAGGACTGATAAGTCGCTGAGTTAATATACTTTAAGTAGGGGGCCTGAGCAATGGCACAGCAGTAGGGAATTTGCCTTGCATGCCGCTGATTTAGGATGGACCGTGGTTCGATCGCCCAGTGTCCCATATAGTACCCCAAGCCAGGAGCGATTTCTGAGCACATAGCCAGGAGTAACCCCTGAGCATCACCAGGTGTGACCCAAAACCAAAGCAAACAAACCAACCCTAAAATACTGCCTTTAAGTTAGAATGTTTAAATTTCAGGACCAGGGTGTGGGGCTCAGTAGCAGAGCCTTGCATGCTTGAGTCCCAAGGTTTGATGCCTCACAGTGCAGTCCCTGATTGATGCTAAAAGTAGCCCTACCAGGTATGGTCCACAAGTTTTTCTTTTTAGCATAGGTTGTAAACTTATTGAGCATGCTCTAACTGGCTTATTTTTCTGATATTTTCTTGGTTTTTCTATCATTGAGTTCTAATTTAATCTCACTATACTCAGATAAAATTTTGTATGTTTCATACCTCTGAAATTTGGAGCATGCTCAATGGACCTAGCATATGGTCCACTTTGTTAAAAGTTACTCGTGCATTTCAAGCGTATTCCACAGTAGTTAGATATAAAGTTCCAATGTCAAATGGGTCAAACTGGTTCAGTGAATTATTTAAATATACTATTCCTTACTAAGTATGTGCACTCATGTGTTATGCTTTCATGTTCTATTAGTCACTGAGAAAACTGATAATTCTTCAGTGGTGATGATGTATCTGATTTCTCCTTGTAGTTGTTATTTGCTATATGTATTCAAGGTCGTATAGTATTACATCCTAGTAAATAAACCTTTAGCATCACAAAAATAATTGTCCCATATTACAAAGCGTCCTTCATTTTTAGTAACACTTCTGGAAAAATACCATGTTGGGTAATGGTTACATTTGCAGCTTATTGTGTTCTGGAGTCACTTTCCACCCTTTTTTTTTTTTTTTTTTTTTTTTTTTTTTGGTTTTTGGGCCACACCCAGTAACGCTCAGGGGTTACTCCTGGCTATGCGCTCAGAAGTCGCTCCTGGCTTGGGGGACCATATGGGACACCGGGGGATCGAACCGCAGTCCGTCCAAGGCTAGCGCAGGCAAGGCAGGCACCTTACCTCTTGTGCCACCTCCCGGCCCCTCCTTTTTTTTTTTTTTTTTTGGTTTTTGGGTCACACCTGGCAGCGCTCAGCAGTTACTCCTGGCTCTACACTCAGAAATCGCTCCTGACAGGCTCGGGAGACTATATGGGATGCTGGGATTTGAACCACTGTCCTTCTACATGCAAGGCAAAATGCCTTACCTCCATGCTATCTTTCCGGCCCCTCCACCTTTTCTTTTTGATAAATTTTATCCTTGTGAATGGAATACATTGGGGGTTTTGTTGTTATTGTTGTTTTATATTTGGACCACATCCGGTGACCATCAGGGGTTACTCCTGGCTATGCATCAGAAATCGCTCCTAACTTGGGCAACCATATGGGACACCTGAGGATCGAACCGCAGTCCATCCTAGATCAACGCTTGCAAAACAAACACCCCACCGTTTGCACCATCACTCCAGCCCCTGGACTACCTTGTTTTTATCTTTTCCAGTAATACTCTTTTAATCAGTTTATTCCAACTTTATTAAATTACTTATAGTACTAACAACTAACCTTTCATTTTATCAACTTGTCCTATTTTTCTGCTTTCTTGTTTTTTGTTTTGGGGCCACACCCACCAGCATTCCTTGCTCTAGACTCAAGAATCACTCCTAGCGGGCTCAGGGGACCATTAGTGGAAATCAAACTCGCTATATACAAGACAAGCGCCCTAGGCACCGTGCTATCACTCCGGCCCCAATTTGTTCTATCTTATCCTTTGTTCTCTTAGTCCTTTGTCTATTTTTTCTCATTTAACTTTTAGAAAATTCTATTTCCGGGACCAGATAGCACAGTGGTAGGACGTTTGCCTTGCAAGCAGCCTATCCAGGATGGACGGTAGTTCAATTCCTGGCATCCCATATGGTCCCCAGTGCCTGCCAAGAGCAATTTCTGAGCACAGAGCCAGGAGTAATCCCAGAACGCTGCAGCCGGGTGTGACCCCCCCAACAAGAAAAAATTCCATTTCCCATTGAGGCTTAGATTATAAATTACTTATTGTTCTAATTATATGAAGTTACCCAAAAAATTATATTTGTCTGTGATTTATCAGTTTTCTCAAATTAGTAATTTTATACTTACCCCAAATTGTAAGACTGATTTAACTCTTTGCCTTCCTCGAGCCCTTTCAGTTATTTATAATATATAACCATTGATATATTCCACATTATGTATTTTACTCAAAAATTATTGTATTGTAAATATTTGCTGACATTTGCTTCATTATCTCCTTGCTCTTCTTTCTTCCTTTCATGTGAGGTCAGAAGTCTCTACTTCCCTCTGTGATCATTTTTCTCTAAGCAGTTCTGCCTTTAGTATTTAGGACACGTCTGCTGGTGTCAAATTTTCTTAGCTGAAATGCTTTTATTTTTACTTCATTTTTTTTTTCGATTTTTCTGCTGTCTTTAATCATCATAGATTTTACATTAGATTGCATCTGAAGTTTGCCATCTATTCCCTAAGTGGGCCTGGACATCAATAGATCCCATTAAACACCAAACCAATCTCCAGGATAAAAATATTTATAGATATGTTCACTGAATGATTGGAGCTGTTGATACGATTGGTGTAATGAATGGAGGCTCTGGAAAGTTCCTTTCCGCTGGACAACATAACCTGAATCTCCAGAGCTGTTTTTTACTAATTATAAAGTGTGGTTTTTTTTATTTTTTATTTTTAATTATGAGAACAAAGATGCAAAGAAAGAGGACAAGGTAAAGTTACAGTGGAAGGACAATCACCCGTAACATAATTCTCAGAAGTCCCCTTGCTGATATCTTAACTTTGAACTTTCAGCCAAAGAACATTAAGATAAATAAAACAGAATCCATGTACAATTACTTTGTCCCTCAAGACCCCAGATTGTAATACATTATAATAGTTCTTAGCAGCAGACAAGACAATCTAAAGCCATAAAACTTATGTAACTCCCTAGACATTAGAGGCCTAGTATTTTTTTACATTTCCATGTACATGCATATTAGTTTAAGTTAACCTCAAAAGTTTAAGTGGTTTTTTTTAAGGATTAGTCAAAGGAGCACAGTAAAAACGGTATTAGAGTGGCAATTGTTTGCATAGGCCCACCAAAATATGAGGGGCATGGAAAGGAATAACCTTGGCCTAAATACAAAGAGACTCAACCCCTGAAGTTTCCTGGCATAAGACCAACTCTAGGCTCCAGGCAAGCTAGATCGCCCAATCCAAGACATTGTCTGTAGTGCCAACACACTTATTTTTCACATAGTCTCTGTTGTTGGTATCGTGTTTCTGTATTAAAGATCCTGGAATCTGCATATCCTACATTGAAGTCACGATGTGGAGCATCCTCTAGTTTCACCTCACAATTAAAGGGCAATGCAGAGAGCCCTATCCTGTAAGCAGGTCATTATTGCTGTTAAGTCTTCTCGGTGTTAAGGGAAGTCTCTTTTGAGAAGGTCGATGTCTGAGCAGTGGTAGGATCTTTCGTAGTAGAGGATTGCTTCCAGGTGATGTTATAGACAAAAGAGGATGTTTCGTGGATGGCTTCCCTGGTTCAGGGGTGAATGGAAAATGCCCATTCTTCTGAGGCCTGTGCCAGGTCGTTATGTCAATGTTCAGGGTGTAATGTCCCTTTGCACTACAAGATCTGTGCGTTCCAATCTCTATTAGATAAGATCTTATTTGTATATATAGTATTTTCCCATTTTAATGTGCCTATGTAAAAAAGAAACAATGCCACGTGGCATTATTGGCACATATGGGGGCCATAAGAACAAGTCCAACAATCCCCATGACATGGTTAAATCAACAGCATTAAACTGGAGGACTCTTTCACCAAAATTCCTTATTGAACAGCTCACAAAGAAGATAAAAAGTATTTAGAATCAGGGCCCGGAGAGATAGCACAGCGGCATTTGCCTTGCAAGCAGCCGATCCAGGACCAAAGGTGGTTGGTTCGAATCCCGGTGTCCCATATGGTCCCCCGTGCCTGCCAGGAGCTACTTCTGAGCAGACAGCCAGGAGTAACCCCTGAGCATCGCTGGGTGTGGCCCAAAAACCAAAAAAAAAAAAAAAAAAAGTATTTAGAATCGTCACTGTATAAGAGAATATTTAGTAAGACTTATAGCTGTCAGAGAAAAAACACATAAAATATTCAAAAGAAATACGTGTCCATTTTATGTCTTTTGAAATAGTTGGGGGTTGTTACACACAATGCACGGCTTTGGTCTGTGATTAGGATTGTGCAGTACTGAAGTTAAAAAGAGTAATGTGGGTTAGTGATGTTTGAAGCGGGTGAGAGAGTTAAGGAGTGAAAGTGAGCTTTGAAGGGGTGTGGGAAAGGGCAGAATACAAAATGGACATTCTGGATACGCAAAACATAAGGATAGGGAATACTCTTAATACATGCAGTGCACACGGGGGCTATTGCCCCCGCGCAGTTTTCCACATGTAGACTGGTCAGAAATTGACAGTGACAAACTTAGTGCAACCAAGCAAATCTCAGCACACGCCAAGTTAGGACCCACCATTTCTGGCCGCCTGGGCTGCCACCCCAGGAAGGCCTGGAGGCCAGGGGCAGAAGAGGGGACGGCTGGGGGGCCTATCAAGGCTCCCAGCGCAACCAAGTTAGGGAGGCCTTCCACATGGGATCTCCCCAAACCCCATGCCTATCCCATGCCTATTAAGGCTCCCAGCACACCCAAGTTAGGGAGGCCTTCAACATGGTGTCTCCCCAAATCCCATGCCGGCATTCGAACAACTGTCCTTCTGCATGCAAGGCAAACACCCTACCTCCATATTTCTCCAGCCCCGGAAGTTTTATTTTTAAAATTTTTTTGTAGTTGCAGTGTTTACAATGGTATCGGCATTTATGCTCTTGGTTTAATTACCTTACTACTACTGAGGTGCCTATGACTAACCATTCATGCCATGTCACCACTAGCTTACTCTGGTTCCACCCACAGCACCACATATAGGCCTCTAGAACCATCAGGAGTAACCACCTCGGCCAGGTGTGGCCCCAAAATACACATATTATGTAATTAATGTATTTTATTTAATGTAACAGTAAATATTGTGTAATTATTTAATATTAAATATATAATAGGTGAATTTAGCTTTCATCCAAAAACAAAATACAAACATTACTAGTTCCTAATTTTCCACAAAATATACTTTCCTTATAGTATAAACTCAAAGAAATTTTTTGTTTCAGTTTTTGGATAACACCCAGCAGTGCTCAGGGGTTACTCCTGGCTCTGCTCTTAGGGGTCATTCCTGGCAGGCTCAGGGAACCATATGGGATGCTGGAGATTGAACCTGGGTCAACTGCATACAAGGTAGATGTCCTGCCCCTTGTGCTATTGTTCTGCCCCAAAGTAAATTGTATTTACTAATTATATGACTCGGTTAAATAAATATACTTGTATAAGTGAGTTTTAAATAAGATTTAGCTAACCATTTTTGTTCTCTGTAAAACAGAAAATTATATTAAAGTAATTCACTATTTAAAAATCCCTAATTTTGAGCTGGAGCCAGGAGCAACCCCTGAGCATCACAGGGTGTGACCCCCGCAAAAAAAAAATAAAAGAAAAATTTCTAATTTTGCCAATCATCTGTCAACATACTGCTGTTCCCAGTCAGAATTTATCCCTTTAGTTTCTGAAAATCAAGACAATCTATATGTCATAGGATTTGGGGTCACACCTGGTGATGCTCATTGGTTACTCCTGGCTATGTGCTCAGAAATTACTCCTAGCTTGGGGACCATATGGGATGCCAGGGAATCTAATGAAGGTCCATCCTGGGTCTGCCGCGTGCAAGGCAAATGCCCTACTGCTGTGCCAATCACTCTAGCCCCAATACTATGAAGTTTTTAGTGTACTTACAAAGCTGTGCAACATCACCATCATTTAATGAGGACATGTCCTCATTCCAAAAGGAATAACTAGTGTAGTTAGAAATAACTACACTAACAACTATCATGACAATGTTAATAAGTCAGAGAAGTAGAATGCCTGTCTCAAATACAAAGAGGGGGTGGGGGAGGAGAAATATGGGGGCACTGGTGATGGGGGTGTTCTTTTTACAACTGAAACCCAACTACAAACATGTTTACAATCATAGTGTTTACAGATACTTTTAAAAAGTGGAAAGAAAAAAAAGTCCTCATTAGCATTCACTTCTCCTCTACTCAGTCCTTTCTCTTAACTAAGTTACTGTCATTCAGAGAAATGGAATCCTCTGTGGCCGTATGTATCTAGCTACCCTCACTGCACACCTGCATGCATGTTGTAGCATGCTGTGGCATTGACAAATGTCCTGGCCAGTGATGGGCCACAAATACAGCAGCAGTCCCATTAGGGCCCACCAGATAGCATAGGTGTTACATTGGCTGTGCCATCTAGATTTATGTAATTACTCTGACATTCACACATTCCCTCTCCCTCCCCCTCCCTTTCTTTCTCATACTGTATTTATTAGATTGAATCAAGTTGAATCAAAGAGCCCTACAATTTTTCTTTATAACACTTAATTTTTAAATAGGTAATACATTTGTTAATAAACGTTTCTAAAAATTCAAACACGTACAACAATAATCTCCCATCCATTTTCTTCACTCACCTATTTTTTTCCAGCTAGTAACATTAATAGCTTTAAACTTTAATGTAGTTGCTATCAGTATATAATAATTATATTGGTTTATATTCCTCATCTTGTATTCAACAATATGATTAATTTTTTTCTAATGTTATTCTGAGTGTCTCTAATGTACATACCTTCAAAGAACAGTCAACTATGATTGCTTTGTCCGATCCTTCTACCAATACCCCATATATCCCCTCCCACATGACCACCACCCTATTCATTCCTTATTTTTTATTGGTACTTAACTGCACTGACAAGAAAGCTCTTAATAAATTAGCTATGGAAAGTACTTAAATAACAGCTGCAAAAAACAGCATTTCAGTCTTATTCCTGACCAGTGAGAGGGCTTCTATTTCATATTTACACAATATTTGATGTAGGTTTTTTTTTGGGGGGGCCACACCCTGTGACGCTCAGGGGTTACTCCTGGCTATGTGCTCAGAAGTTGCTCCTGGCTTCTTGGGGGACCATATGGGACACCGGGGGATCGAACCGCGGTCCGTCCTAGGCTAGCGCAGGCAAGGCAGGCACCTTACCTCCAGCGCCACCGCCCGGCCCCATTGCTGTAGGTTCTTAACAGATATCTTTATTAGCTTTTTTTACTGCTAAACCTATTCTGATAAGAGTGAATATCATAACATTTTAATCAAATTATTTTTATATACCTGTGTAAATTGTATTTGTTTATTAATTTACTAAATCACTCACAGGAAATAAAGCAGTCTCACATAAAACTTTTACCCCAACTTTTATTTATTTTATTTTATTTTCATGCGGAAGGAAAAAAAAAAAAGAACTTTTAATGATAGTGAAAATATACTTTATTTTCTTTTAATACAATAGCTGCCAGCAACATACTGGTCCAGAGAGAAAAAAGAAAGGTTGCATTTGCAAGTAATTCTAAAAAAAAAAAAAAAAAATACTCCAATTCTGTTCAAAATTATGATGGGAAAAGTTGAAGTTGTATCATAATAAAAATATAATTGGGATGACCAACATTAATAGTTATAAATTATCAATGCAATTCTTATAAGCACACACATCATCAAATTATAGCCAGTGTAAGAAATTAGTTAATCAATAACCTTGATATGAATATGAAAATTTTCATGAAAAAATACATTTCTATTCTCATTTCTTACCTTGTAGATTTTTAATGCATACTCTTAAATGCACAAAGTTAAAAGCAACTTTAGAGATTCAAAACTCAACAGAAATAAATTCTAAATTCTAGAATAATCAACTTATTATAAGTCTAAATGTCAGAAAATTCAATTGTATACAAATTGCTCAAGAATTTAAGATGTTATGCAAGCCAAAATTACCAACAAATAAAATTTCATGTGCATTTTATTTTAAGCCAGAAATCCTATCAAAAGATAACATAACTGTACAGAAAATCTGCATCTATATAAAAAGTTTTATCAACTGAAATAGCAGGGCTTTCCAACTGTTAAATACAAAAGTCTCTCAAAATCCCCTAAATAGTAATGAGAATTTCCATTCATTAGCCAATCTCCTTGCCGAAGTAGAATAGAAATGAAGCAGGGAGAAAAAGATACAGTAGTTGAAGAAATAATATCAGATGATTTCCATTATGTTAGCTATATCAAAGTACGAATGACTGAGATAAGGCAAAATACTACATGAACTACCATGAAAATGTTCATGCCCTAAGTCTTCCAAGATTTTAAGCTATGATCTTGCTACAAATTAAATGGGAAGATGCCTATCATAGGATGATCCTCTTTACTAGCTTCTGTCCATCTGCCAATCTCAATTCCATTTGGCTGACTTCCCTCATAAAGTAATAAGACCTGTCTTTCTAAAGTACTGTCTTAATCAAAATTATAAATAATCAAACCTCCTATCCATGGATATCCTGAGATAACTATGTGTAACCTTTTGATGAAGTAAAAAAAAATCTAAAAAATAGAGTTCAAAGGGGGAAATATTCACAAGTTTCAAACTGTTGTTTTCACTTGGAGTAATGTGGCTTTTATTTTTCCATTAACCCTCTGCTCTGTACCACGTAGTCTGTTAACTTGAAAGAACTTCTCTTGACTCTTTTTTAAATACTCTTAAAGTATGAAGCAAGATTCAGTATCACTTGAATGCCAAGCTGTCACTACTTTAAAAAGCAGGAGAAAAATGATGGTGGCTGTGTATGTACTGGTGCAGATACGACATTCGTAGCAACTGAAGCAACTGCTACAGCATTTCTCGGTAACCCAATTATGCTTCCTGGAGCCAAGTAAATCACCAACCAGTAATTAATTATAAAAGGATACTTGCTCATAATAAGGGAGTTTGATCCATAATAAGGAGTTCCAAAAAAAATTAATCAAAAAAATCTCCCTGAGCCAGGGGATAATATGGAGCTTTTCTTATCTTTCTATACCAAACTAATTAATTACTGATAGGTTAAAAAAATGTGGCATACTTATAAAAAGCTAGATTGCTTCCATAAAGCCAGCGCTTACTGTTAAGATATCAAAAGGGGAAAAACATTGCCATTTTAAAGCAATACACTTGAAATTTCCCAGAGCAGTCTATAAGAAATAGTACTTCTTAAACAAGCTAGGTATAAAAAATTACCAAAATATATTATAGTCACATCCACAGTCTTTGGACTAGTCCTTAGAAAAGTTCATTTAAAAACAAAATGAATAAATACATACAAATATTTGTTTTTATTTTCACCAAGTTTATCCTATCATGTTAGAGCACAACCATCTTGGTTTAGGACTTCAATTTGAAAACCAAACATACAGAGTGCTGTTTTTCAATATGGTTGTAGAAAAAATTAACTGAAGTATAATAAATGTGGTAAAATAAAACTATGGTAAATGCCTACCCATAACAGTTACATTTTAGCTTTTCTTTAATTTATCCTGTTTCAAATATAAGATGAACAGTGTATATTTTTTAGATATCCACATTAAATAAATATGCTTTAGAAACAAAAATCTACTTGATATTTTGATAAATCCACCCTAAGTTTCTCAGGATAATTTCTACATTAATTTTTAAATTATAATCATTAGATAGCTATTGCTAACTCAATTAAATGTCAGTTAATGTAGTGTTGCTCAAAAGATCTACAATGTCAAGGCCTGTGCTTACCTAAAAGAGCTTTTTAGAATAAAGGAAGAAAGTGATAATGTTCCGAATGAATGGCACTGGGCTGAGCACATACACAAAGCCACACATTTAAGCAGAGTGTATCAGGCATCTACTGATTTCTAACAAAGACCAAATGCTCGAAATGATTTTAGGAATACAGCTCTCCCTCTAAACTTTCCACTTCTACATGTTGTCAGATATTCTAATTGGCATGATGGTTTATTAAATGCCTTTAATTAAAAGTAAAAAAATCCATGTACAGAATAAAATAGCAAAATGTATTGTGACTTTCTGTAGATTTCCTATACTGGACCTAATATCCTATTAGTACAAATCCAGGATAGACTAAGTTGAACAGATTGTTTTGATACAGTAGCAATCCTTTCATATACTCTTACTAAATAAAATACAATTCCCCAAATACATAAATACCCCTTGTACCACGCTAATGCACCAGTTTGGGCTAACTGATGGAATACATGGTTACTATTTTAGAAGTTAACAGTTAAACATTACACCTCAAAATCTCTGCCATCTATACACAAGGAATGGACTGGGCAGTGAGAGTTCTAGAGTGGGCAAACTATCTCTAAAATGAAAAGTTTTATGATGGAGTGTCTCCAAATTATAGGAGGAGAATAAAGGCAAGGTGAGATAGGGTAAAAGAATTTTGAAATAATACTGCTTAGGAGTGTATATTTCAAGTTAGCTACTATATCTTGTCTATCCTTTTTCCTAATCTTGAATAACTGCATGATCATGCAAAATAAAATTGTAACTTCACAGGAAGGAGCAGTCTGTTAAGAAAAGCCATGTTCTTAGGGGAAGATGAGAAGACATCTCTCTTATAAGTGCTATTTTACTTGGTAAGTCTTTTGGCTACATCACTATATGCTATTTCTACCTCCTTATCACTGGGACAGGTATTGGTAAATTCATCTCTACTATAAGCATTAGTTAAGTATCTCCAGATGCCAGTCATTCCTTTCGGGATATCAAAGTTGCGGTATTTTTTGGTCACCACCTGAAATATAAAAGGGATAAGACATCAACATTTATTTGCCAGATCATATAAACCAGATATAGCTCCAACATTAAGCTAAACTATTCATTTAGGGGTGGGGGAGATTGCCACCGTCATTCTAACTACATGTCAAATAATGACAAGATTTGCAAACCATAACAGACACTCAGAAGTGTGACTGTGATTACAATGCTAATGTTGGCCATCTGGACACAGCCAAGTGTTAACACTGAATAAATATTTTAAAGCACACTGGTCTAGGGCTAGAGAGACCACTCAAAGGGCTAATGCTCCTTTAGCTAATGTTGCATACTCGAGGCATGGTTTAATCTTCAGCATTGCATGGTTCCCTGAGCACCAGTGAATGTAACCTCCAAGAAAAAAAGTAAGAGGAAATATAGTCCCTGAGCACAGCCGCTGTGGTCCCAAAACAAAAGTACTACTTTTTAAATGGTTTGTTTGTCTTTATTTTTTGTTTGGAGAAAAGCTAGAACTCAAAGCTCAGCATGTTTACGATTTCTCCAGTTCTTTTTTTTTTTAATCTGGAGTTTTATCTTGATCTTTGTTTTTTGACCTTACAAGTATTACTTATTACTATTCTATTTAGCACAGTGTCTCACAGTCAATGCACAATATTTTTTTTTTACCTTGTACAGATAAAGATCAGAGAACCTGACAATGATAAACTGGTGTAACAAATTCCAATTCAAAATTACTTATAACATCTTTTATATTTACATAGAAAAAATATAATCCTTTCCAAATGTCCCCAATTTTAAGATATTTGTATTTTTCCACTTCTTTAACTATGAGTTATCTCACTGAGATATCATTAGATATGCTATCTACATAGCATTAATTAAGACTATTGGGGGTTCTTAGTTGTACACAGGAAATCAGAGAAGACTTATATACAAAGGAATAACTTAGTAGGTAGATAGAATGTTGAAGAAGCAGAACACTAGGTCTAAAGAAGAAAAGCCACAACATCCTTCACACCTACCTTGACAATATGCAGTTTGGGTAGCAGATTGCAGTCAGCTAGTGTCATTTCATTGCCATCCAGGAACTTCCGTGTAGAAAACTTAATGTCTTCCATACTATTCTCATCGATTTCATCAGGGAGGGGAGAATTCAGATATTCATCCAGTTTCTGGAGTGTTTTCAAGAGACCTCTCTCCAATGCTGAAAGAAAGATGGACCGTGTTCCTGAAGACATTGTTATATACCATTCACATTTTATATCTACAATCACTTGGAAATACTTCCTGTGGAAGATTTGAAACATATATTTCTTGACACCAGAATGTGCTGTACTGTTCTGTTTTTCAATTCTTGAGTTAGTAACAAAGTTTTAATTAGTGTTAGCTTTATAAAAAGTCATTATAATAAGTCTAAGTTTTTAAGCAAGCCCTCCACCCCCACTTTTTTTAAGATCACTATGGCTAGTCTTGGCTTTCATTTCCCAGGAAAAAAACGAAACAGATGGACGACGGGCGGACTGACAGACAGAGATGTCTGTCATAGAGGAAGGCTAGGGACATTGGGGGCAGGAAACACACTAGTAAAGAGATGGGTGTTGGAACACTGTATGAGACTCAACCATTAACAACTTTGAAACTATGTATTTCATGGTGATGAATTTAAAATTTTGTTTAATTCCTTTCTATCTCTATGTATTTTCCCCCATACACAAAAACTATTTTAAGAATAAAAAAAAAAAAAAAAAAAAAAAACTCAGGGCCAGAAAGAGCATGGAAATAAGGTGTTTGCCTTGCATGCAGAAGGATGGTGGTTCGAATCCCGGCATCCCATATGGTCTCCCGAGCCTGCCAGGAGTGATTTCTGAGCGTAGAGCCAGGAGTAACCCCTGAGCACTGCTGGGTATGATCCAAAAACCAAAAAAGAAAAGAAAAACTGGGCAAGGGAGAAAGCTCCCAGGGCTGCAGCACATGCCTGGTATGCAAAGACCCAGCTTCAACTCCTAGTATCACGTCGTCTCTTGAGCACCCCCAGATGTCTTGGTGGCCCCTGTACTGTTGAGCATGAGGAACACTAAGAGTGGCTCTAGGACCCCCTGAGGACTGCTTGGGAGGACTCCTCTACCAATAAATAAATACATAAGAATGTAACAATTGGGGCCGGGGCAGACGGACTGAGGGTCAATCCCAGGCGTTCCATATGGTCCCTCAAGCCAGGAGGGATTTCAGTAACACCTGAGTGTCACCCGGTGTGGCCCAAAAAACAAACAATTATTTCTTTTCTTTTAAATTCTACTACTTCTATTCCTTCCTTCCTTCCTTCCTTCCTTCCTTCCTTCCTTCCTTCCTTCCTTCCTTCCTTCCTTCCTTCCTTCCTTCCTTCCTTTCCTGAGTGTCACCCGGTGTGGCCCAAAAAACAAACAATTATTTCTTTTCTTTTAAATTCTACTACTTCTATTCCTTCCTTCCTTCCTTCCTTCCTTCCTTCCTTCCTTCCTTCCTTCCTTCCTTCCTTCCTTCCTTCCTTCCTTTCTTTTTGCTTACTTTGTACTAACAGTCTCTCTAGCTCAACAATAACAATAAGGATTATGCTAGTTCCCAACTCAAAAGGAAAAGGTTCACTACTTGCCCCCATTAAGTATGATACTTGTGGGCCCGGAGAGATAGCACAGCGGCATTTGCCTTGCAAGCAGCCAATCCAGGACCAAAGGTGGTTGGTTCGAATCCCGGGGTCCCATATGGTCCCCCGTGCCTGCCAGGAGCTATTTCTGAGCAGACAGCCAGGAGTCACCCCTGAGCACTGCCGGTTGTGGCCCAAAAACCAAAAAAAAAAAAAAAAAAAAAAAAAAAAGTATGATACTTGTAAGAGCTTTTTCTTTTTCTTTTTTTCTTTTTTTTTTTTTTTTTTTTTTTTGGTTTTTGGGCCACACCCGCTTGACGCTCAGGGGTTACTCCTGGCTATGTGCTCAGAAATCGCCCCTGGCTTGGGGGGACCATATGGGACGCCGGGGGATCGAACCGCGGTCCTTCCTTGGCTAGCGCTTGCAAGGCAGACACCTTACCTCCAGCGCCACCTACCCGGCCCCTTTTTCTTTTTTTTTAAATAGCTTCTTGGTTTTGGTTAGATTGAGGAATTTCCTTGTTATATCTAGTTTGCTATGATTTCTTTTTTTTTTTTTGGTTTTTGGGCCACACCCGTTTGACGCTCAGGGGTTACTCCTGGCTATGTGCTCAGAAATCGCCCCTGGCTTGGGTGGACCATATGGGACGCTGGGGGATCGAACCGAGGTCCTTCCTTGGCTAGCGCTTGCAAGGCAGACACCTTACCTCCAGCGCCACCTACCCGGCCCCAACTATGATTTCTTAAAATAAGTGTCATTTTTGGAAACCAAAGCAATAGTACAGCAAATAGGGTATTTGCCTTTTATGCGGTTGAATCAGGTTTGATCCTTAGAATGCTACATAGTTCTCTGAGCAGTATATGGAGTAATTCCTGAGTGTAGAAATAACTCGAGTTCTGCTGTGAGTAGCCCAAAAATCCCAAAATAAATATCATTTTTATCATAGTATTAAATGTTGTCAAGTGTTTTTCTATCTCTATTAAAATACTCAACATTTTGTTTATCCAATCAAACTATAACATGTTTTTGTTTGTTTGGTTTTTGGGCCACAGCCGGCATTGTTCAGGGGTTACTCCTGGCTATCTGTTCAGAAATAGCTCCTGGCAGGCACGGGGGACCATATGGGATGCCAGAATTCGAACCAACCACCTTAGGTCCTGGATCAGGTGCTTGCAAGGCAAACACCACTGTGCTATCTCTCCGGCCCCAACATGTTTATTTTTTAGTGTTTAAACAAGCTTTCCTGAGTTAAATCCAACTTTGTTATAGATATCATCATTTTTCAGGCTGCTGGATCTGACATTGTTTTGGCTTTTGTTTTAGGGCCACACCCAGACTGTGCTCAGAGTTTACTCCTCATTCTGCACTCAGGGATCACGACTGGTCAGCCTAAGGGACGATATAGGGTGCCAGGGATGAATCTGGATCAGGCACATGCAAGAAAAGTGGCTTTTATGTTGCTTTATTGTCTCTCCAGTCCCCTATATGTGACTATGAAGCATTTCCCTGGAACATGTTCTTCCTACTGAGATTTACTATTTTTTATCAGGAGCAAATTTTCCCTTATGTTCTTTTTTTTTTTTTTTTTTTTTTTTTTTTTTGTTTTCGGCCTCACCCATTTGATGCTCAGGGGTTATTCCTGGCTAAGTGCTCAGAAATTGCCCCTGGCTTGGGGGGACCATGTGGGACGCCAGGGGATCAAACCGCGGTCCTTCCTTGGCTAGCGCTTGCAAGGCAGACACCTTACCTCTAGCACCACCTTGCCGGCCCCTCCCTTATGTTCTTAATTATCAATCTTTATTGCTTATTATTCTTTGCAAAATAATTAAGCTTTGTCCTATGTCAGATTTATACTATTTCATGAAATTCTGTACTTAAAATAGTTCCTTCCTGTGGTCAGAGCAAAAATAAAAATATACAAAGATAAAATATTCTAAACTTACTGAATGATTCTTCTAAGCTTATTAAATATGATTCTTGGGGGGGGGGTTTCAGCCATACCTGGCGATGCTCAAGGATTACTTCCTGGCTCTGCACTCAGGAATCACTGCTGGCAGGCTCGGGGGACCATATGTGATGCTGAAGATTGAACTGGGGTCAGCCATACATAAAGCAAATGCCCTACCCACTGTGCTATCATTCCAGCCCCTGCATATAATTCTTATAATGTTTCTAAGCACAAGATGTAAGGCACCGACTAGAATTAGTCTATAAAAAGCATTACAATTACTTATTTATTTATTTATTTATTTTGTGGTTTTTGGGTCACACCCGGCAGTGCTCAGGGGTTATTCCTGGCTCCAGGCTCAGAAATTGCTCCTGGCAGGCACGGGGGACCATATGGGGTGCCGGGATTTGAACCGATGACCTCCTGCATGAAAGGCAAACGCCTTACCTCCATGCTATCTCTCCGGCCCCCAGCATTACAATTACTATTTGATTAGAATTACTTAGCAAAGCATCTGCAATTAAACTAAATTCCTATACCTAACTAGAATGCTAGTAATGTTTCAGTTAAGAATGTCAAGGGCCAGAGCAATAGTACAGCAGATAGGGCACTTGCCTTGCATAAGGCCGACCTAGGTTCGATTCCTGGCACCTGGTTCAATCTGTGATATCCCATATGGTTTCCTAAGCCTGCCAGGGGAGATTCCTAAGTACAGAGGCAAGAGTGGCCCCTGAGCAGTCAGATGTGGTCCCCCAAAAAACAAACATAAATAAAAATGTCAGAATAGGACTAAAGTGATAGTACAGTGGGGTGGATAGGGCACTTTTTGCCTTACAGGAGACCTGGGTTCAATCCTTGGTATCCCATATGATCTCCCAAGCCTTTTAGGAGTGATCCCTAAGCACAAAGTAAGGAATAACCCTTGAGCATTGCAATGTCAAAATAATAAATATAAAAAAATAATGGATGTAGTGCAAAAGCAAAGTAATAAACTTGTTTAATATAAATTTTATAATCCTCATATAGAACAGCAAACAGAGGTACCAATCATTCAGGGCCAGACTGACAGTACAGTGGGTAAAGTTCTTGCCTTGTCTGAGGCTAACCTGGATTCAATTCCCAGCACTTCATATGGTTTCCTCAAGCTCCGCCAGGAGTGATCCTAAGCACAGAGCAAGGAGTAAACCTGGATGAGTGTGCATTCAAAAAATAAAGAATTTAAATTGGTTAAAATAAAGAAGTGTCAAGGTTAACCACTAGATGGCAATAGCAAGCCATCAGAAAGTAACTTCTTGTCCTGTGATCTGTGTAAATAGTGCATTTATATGTTAATATTCCTAATGTAGTAATAATGCTGGCATGTAAAAGAAGGTTATTGCAAAAGCTTTCCAAAAGGAAACTATTAACTAATAAAAGTCATGTAATCAATTCAAAATTGATTTTGAAAATCACCTTTTCTGGCCTCTAAAAAGAGCAAAATACGGAAGATATCCATATTCTCTTATCTCTTTCAAAGATATTAATTTCTGTCTCTCACTCAGAATGTAAGTGTAAGGAACAAACATTTTCACATTAGTGTAAATATAAACTGGTAAAACTTTCCACAAAAATACTTTACACTTAATATAACTTAAACACTAAATTTCTATTATTGATTTTGACTGAATTGTTCATATAAATTGGGGGGGGGGTTGATTTTTTAGGTCACACCTAGCAGCACTCAGGGTTACTCCTGGCTCTAGGCTCAGAACTCGCTCCTGGCAGGCTCGGGGGACCATATGGAATGCCGGGATTCGAACCACCGTCGTTCTGCATGTGAGGCAATGCCTTACCTCCATGCTATCTCTCCAGCCCCATGTTCATATAAATTATTTAAAGAGATGTGTGCAATGTAAATTTATATTTTCTTCCTATGTACAATCCATATTTTCTAGGAAAAGACCAATCTTTTCAGAATCTAGCATAA
The DNA here is from genome assembly GCF_024139225.1 of Suncus etruscus. Lineage (NCBI taxonomy): Eukaryota > Metazoa > Chordata > Mammalia > Eulipotyphla > Soricidae > Suncus > Suncus etruscus. The sequence continues at coordinate 52,374,199 of NC_064853.1, forward strand.
GAACATTCATTGGTAGTGGTATTAGTTGTAATAAAATATGTTCAAGACAATCTAAATAATATAACTAAAATCCATATATAATATTAAGCAGTACTTCTAAAAACTTAAGTAGATCTATGGGGCCAGAGCGGTGGTGTAAGTGGTAGGGCATCTGCCTTGTACTCACTAACCTAGGATGAACCACGGTTCAATCCCCCAGCGTTCCATATGTTCCCAAGCCAGGAGTGATTTCTTTTCTTTTCTTTTTGTTTTTGAGCCACACCGGGTGACGCTCAGGGGTTACTCCTGGCTATGCACTCAGAAGTCGATCCTGGCTTGGAGGACCATATGGGACACCGGGGGATCGAACCTCGGTACGTCCTAGACTAGCTGTCCTAGACTAGCGCTGGCAAGGCAGACACCTCTAGACACCTCTAGAGCCACCGTGCCAGCCCCCAGGAGTGATTTCTGAGCGCATAGCCAGGAGTAATTGCTGAGCGTCACTGCGTGTGGCCCAAAAACAAAAATAAAAAATTAAGTAGATCTCTATTTTTACATAAAAGGAATTCTACACATAAAACACTGGAGGATATAAATATATACATTTGCACATATTTACAAAATATATTTAAATTGCAGTATTGCAGTAAATATTAAATGACATGATTTAAAAGATCAAAACTGCATTAACTTTATTTTTTTCTTTTTTGTTTTGTTTTGGTTTTGGTTTGGGGCCACACCCAGCAGTGCTCAGAGATTACTCCTGGCTCTGAGCTCAGAAATCACTCCTGGCAGGCTTGGGGGAACATATAGGATGCAGGGCATCAAAGCCTGGGTCAGCTACGTGCAAGGCAAACACCCTACATGCTGTGCTATCACTTCGGCCCCAATATTAACTTCATTTCTATTTTAATTATTTTAATAAGGACACATTACCTAAATGAGTAAATGCAAAGCAGAAGAGAAGTATTATAACAAAATCACATCTGTTATAGAAGACAGTAATACTTCACAAGGAAGAAACAAAAAGACATGATTACTTCCTTTTTTGGTTTTTGTTTTTGGGCCACACTCAGGTTACTCCTGGCTATGTGCTCAGAAATCGCTCCTGGCTTGGGGGACATATGGGACGCTGGGGATCAAACCGAGGTCCTTCCTGGATCAGCCATGTGAAAGGCAAACACCCTACCAATGCACTATCGCTCCAGCCCCTGATTACTTCCTTTTTAAAGTTACTATTAGTTTCAATAAAGAATAATATTTTACAAATAATTCTTTTAATTTAAGGTATCATAGTTTACAACAGTATTAAAAGTCAGTATATTATAAATGCTGGTCACTACACAGAACCGGTTTTTGAAAAGACGGGTAGGTACACAATATCTCTTTCTACCACAATGAAAACCAACCATCAATCATTATTTGTTTCCGAATGTTTTCCCAGAAAGAAAAGAGAGGGGAGGATAAAGAAAGATTAAGAGAAAAACAGTAAGAAATCTGCAATAAAAAAAGGACTGCCTCTGCTTAAAAATACAAATCAAAACATTATGAACTATGTCTCAGAAAATATAGGGACAGGGGATAGTCCAGCGGGTAGGACGTTTGCCTTGCAATCTAGATTCAATCCCTGGTTTATATGCCTGCTAGGAATGATTCCTTAGTCCAGAGCCAAGATTAACTCCTGAGCAATGTGGGCTATGGCCCCAAAACAAACGAACAAAAAAAGAAAATATAATGGTATAATAGCAGATTTCATTGCTACTTAAGAATAGTCTATAGTTAACAAGCTAATGAACTATTAACAGTTGAGAGCTTAGTTATTATAAAACAAAATATAGAACCGGCAAAACTTAGATCTATATAACAAGTCATAACCTACACTTCCCATAAAAGAAATTACCATTCTTTCTTTTATATTATTTTATTTTTTGGTGGGGGTGGGGACCACACTCAGAGGTAGTAAGGTCTTACTCCAGGATCGCCTGTGGTGGGTTAGGGAGACCACATGGGATGGATGTTGGTGGCCAAACTTGGTTAGCTTTACCCGTTGTACCCTAAACCTTAACCATTCTGGCCCCTAACCACTCGTTTTTCTTTTAAGGCTCAAATAACTGACATACTCTTCAATAAACCTGAACATGTTACCAAAATATTTTCTATTTATATTCAGCATTTTCCTTTACTTTAGTCTTTAAATCTTATTTGTTGACTTTGTACCACAATCTAAGTATAGCCCTATGGTTTCACTTTCACCAGCTCTGTATTGTGACTCGCAGGGATCTAACCCTTACTTTGAACCAAGCTCTTTTTATTGTTTTCTTTTTATTTTTCCCTCTCTCCCTTCTTTCTCCCCATACCTTCAATGCTCATCAGTGCCTACTCTTTTTTTGGGGGACGTTAGTTTTGGGGTCACACCTGGTGGTGCTCAGGGGTTACTCCTGGCTCTAAGCTCAAAAGTCACCCTGGCAGGCTCCAGGGACCATATGGGATGCAGGGAATCAAACCAAGGTCTATTCCAGATTGGCCACATGCAAGGCAAAGGCAAATGCCCTACCACTGTGCTTTTGCTCTGGTCCCGATCTGTGCCTACTCTTAGATCTGCACACAGAATTCACTCACTCCTGGTGGGTTTAAGTAGACCATGTGAGATGCTGGGCACTGATCCCAGTGCAAGGCAAGTGCCCTATCAGCTGAACTAACTATCCTTGCAACTCTTAATAAACTTACTGAAATTTGTAAAATAGAAATCCGTTACTAACCAAACACCAAGAACACTCATTTACCATGTAAAATGACAACTCCATCTCTATGTGAGTTGTTTACTGTTTATATATAAAATAAGGAGTAAGGGGCAAGAAAAACAGTGTAATAGGCAATGTGTTTGCATTGCACACTGACAAGAATTCAATCCTTGGTGTCTCATATGGTTGGTCCCTTGAGCACCTTAATTAGGAGTAATTCCTAAATCAGAGCTGGAAGTAATCCCTGCGCATTGCTGAGTATGCTCTGTTCTCCCCCACAAAAAAAAGAAAGGAAGTGAATCACTAATGTTTAGGCTAACACGTGATATTTTAATGTCAGATAAAAGAACTGCAGCAAGTGGTACACAGTAGGTAGGGAGTCTGCTTTGCATGGAACTGACCCAAGTTTGATCCTCAGCATCCCACATGGTCTTCTGAGCCTGCCAGGAGTAATTTCTGAGCGCAGAGCCAGGTGTAAACACCTGAGCACTTCCGGGTGTGGCCCAAAAACCAAAACTTCTTTAAAAAAAATTTTAAACATAGGGGAAACCTACTAATTCCCTAAAATAACTTAAAGTAGTGTTTTGAAGTCTCATGGTAATGACAGGAACCTGGGAGTTGGGGGTGGGGGAGTTGCTTGGCAGCTGGAATTGTTTTTTGTTGTTCTTGTTGTTTTGTTTTGGTTTTGGTTTTTTTGGGGGGGTCTCACCCGGCAGTGCTCAGGGGTTACTCCTGGCTCTATGCTCAAAAATTGCTCCTGGCAGGCTCAGGGGACCATATGGGATGCTGGGATTTGAACCACCAACCTTCTGTATGCAAGGCAAACTCCCTACTTCCATGCTATCTCGCTGGCCCCAGCAGCTGGAATTCTTATTTACCAATAGGTAATGTAATATAAAGCTTCCTAAAATACACAGTCTGTAACCTTATTGTGGTGTTTGTTCTTACTTGTTTACAGTAGTATTTCCCAAAGGAGGCTATAGATAGATAGATAGATAGATAGATAGATAGATAGATAGATAGATAGATAGATAGATAGATAGATAGATAGATAGATAGATAGATAGATAGGGAGAGAGAGAGAGAGAGAGAGAGAGAGAGAGAGAGAGAGAGAGAGAGAGAGAGAGAGAGAGAGAGAGACCCCAATTCCCTACTGGAATTTGCTGGAACCAATGAGGGGGTAGTTGCCTTAGGTATAATAATAAGAGTGGGGAGCTTTCTGTTCGTTCACTTAAAAAAGGGATATGGGGGAGGGGCTAGTGATTTCTGTCAAGAGGGTGGTGGGCCAAGTAAGTTTGGGAGACTGATTTACAGAATTCTAAGGACAGTAAGAGTAGGTGGCTACTTAAGAATTGATAAGAAAAAAATAGAACACAAAGTTATACTTACATGAGTCACTTTCTCCTCACCCCACCCATCTCCCAAACCAATTGGTCTTTTTTTAAGCAAAAAACATTTTACTCCTCTTTTCCTCACCACCAAGCGGCAGAAAACTTAACCACCCTCCAGTTTCCAAAAACCACATAGGAAAATAAAAACATTATGACTTAAACTAAGAATTCAGAGAACTATGTAGCAGCCAAGAGCATCTGGATATAAAAGGAAACCAGAAAAGAGTCTATGGTTAGGAGGGACTCCAGTGTAACTGTTTACTTAGTATAGAAAAGTACAAACATAAGTCAGAAAAAAGAAAGCCAATTACTAGAGAAAATTATTTCCAAACAAAGGCGGCTACTGGAACACATTTAACAGATATAAAGCCAAACTTGGGAAAAAGAATTTCTCCCCCCCATCCCCTTCACTATAGAAAAATATTTGTTAGCATTACTAAAAAAAAAATCATTAAAATTCAATACTAAACTATAAAATGCAATAATTTTAAAACATGATTAAAAAAAATAATATCCTGCCTTGATGGCTTAGATATCTTTCTACTGAAATACCACAAGGAAATTAGCAAGTGTTCTCTAAAAATTTTGTTATTGCTAGCCAGGTTCCAGTATTCTTCCCTTTGGTGTTTTTGTTCATTTACTGCGAGAGCAAGAGTATGAGCAAAAAATGAACCATCAACACCACCACCAAAAACATAAAAAAAAAAATAAAAATAGAACTCCATCAAATTATCCAAAAATTCAAACCTATGTTAAATCAAAGTGTTTTTAGAATTATCTGGATATTGTTATGACTTTTTTGGGGGGTGGGGGGGCAACACTCGTTTGACGCTCAGGGGTTACTCCTGGCTATACACTCAAAAATCGCCCGACTTGGGGACTATATGGGAAACCAGGGGATCGAACAGCGGTCTGTCCTAGGCTAGCGCTTGCAAGGCAGAAGCCTTACCTCTAGCACCACCTCTCCGGCCCCAATTATTATGACTTTTAATTAAAAGTCCATTCCCCCGATATACAACTTTCAACAAAGAGAACATTGCTTAAGGAAAAATTAAAAATGAGTTAGACATGCTTCCTTAAATAGCATCTTCTTCAAAGTTTACCTCTGCTATACATAAATTTGGTAGATTAAGATAGTCATTTCCTAAATATATTTTGGCAGGGGGTGAGGAAAGAGAGGGGAGAGACCATTTAAGTTTTGTTTTAGTTTTATGTTTGTGGCCATAACCTGGTGATGTCCAGTGTTTTCTCTTGGCTCTGTACACAGAGATCACTACTAATGGGCTCAGGGAACCAGAGGGTGCAAGGCACTGAATCTAGATCAGCTACTTGGAAGGCAAGCACACTACCAGCAGTCTCCAACTCCAAGATGCATTTTAATTTTAATTTAATTTTATTTTATTTTTTGGTTTTTGGGCCACACCCGGCGTTACTCAGGGTTTACTCCTGGCTGTCTGCTCAGAAATAGCTCCTGGTAGGCACGGGGGACCATATGGGACACCGGGATTCTAACCAACCATCTTAGGTCCTGGATCGGCTGCTTGCAAGGCAAACGCCGCTGTGCTATCTCTCCGGGCCCATATTTTAATTTTTAAAAGTCGTAAAATTGCATTTGTTTTATAGTTCCTAAAGAAAAATGACTTGACTCTGGCGGTCAGAGGGTAAGGCAAGCATGCAGTTGATGATCCTCGGCATCCCAGAGTCCTCCCAAATACCACCAAAGTGATTCTTAAGTGCAGAGCCAGGAATAAGACCTGAGCACCAAAGGTGTAACCCCAAAACAAATAAACAAACAAAACAAATAAATTACCTGACTCTAACCTCTAATATCCTATTTTAGAAGCTACAGAGAAATCTGAAGATTTGATAATCTAATTGACACTCCCAAAACTCCATCAGGATGAATTTATTCTGACACACAGAAGTACATAAAGAATCTAGTAACGGTTTAAGTTAAATTCTATCAATCTATTTCAACCACTACAAACCACCTGATCCATTATTCTCAGGATACCATTTAGTTCTTTGTATAGCCCCCTTCATGTAACATCTCAGAAGAATATGAAAACAAACTCATTCAATAACCATTTTATCATATATCCACTACATGCTAGGAATTCTCTCAACACACACACACACACACACACACACACACGCAATTTAAGGATTTACCCTAGTTTGCCCTCAAATCTCTGACAAAGTCTTTAAGTTAGGTTTTAATACTAATATAATTGTTTGGTTTTCAATTTTTTATAGAGATTTTTGGGGTATTGTAGGGCAGGGGATAAATTTTTAAAAATATTTTTTTTTACCTTCATTAGCCTCTGGCCTTGAATTCTTGATATAGGCAGAAAATTTAGCAAAGATGTCCATTCCAGCCGTATTTGATTCTGGGTGCTTTGGTGAAAGCTTTAAGTACCTAAATAGAAAAAGTGATGATAATTTACAGTTCCTCCAAAGATATAATTAGCATAAATTTGTTCAATCAACAAACTATTATGCTTACAGTTAGTAGGCATCTTTTTACATTTAGTTCTCTAACATACCAACAGCTGCTTTATATGATGTTCTAAAGATGTATTTTTCCTTAGGAAAAGAGTTATGCAGTGTTTTCCGTTTACATGTTAAATATTCTTGACAACCATAGCATCCACACTCCACCTCCATTTTATTTTAAAATGATGGGGAAACAAATGTACTTGCTCAGAGACTTACTGCAAACCAATGGTCATCTTGAGGGGTAAGTTAAATTCAGTCAGTCATTTTTTTTTTGACTGTGGCCTCTTCTGTCCTTGGTTCCTTCGGGTGGCACCCTGTCCTACTAGTTGGACCCCTAGTCTCATGCTGTGCTATGCCAAATGATGAAATGTATACCAGTGGTCTCCTCGGAATATTCTGAAGGTCTTTTTAGAATATTCATACAGGGGCATATAGTCCTGGGTTGAAAAACGCTGCTATATTGGGGCCGGAGAGATAGCATGGAGGTAAGGCATTTGCCTTTCATGCAGGAGGTCATCGGTTCGAATCCCGGCGCCCCATATGGTCCCCTGTGCCTGCCAGGAGCAATTTCTGAGCCTGGAGCCAGGAATAACCCCTGAGCACTGCCGGGTGTGACCCAAAAACCACAAAAAAAGAAAAAAAAAAGAAAAACGCTGCTATAGTGTAGTGTCGTTGAAGAGAACTTTTTGTGACTAAAGAATTATTCTCGGGGCCGGGCGGTGGCGCTGGAGGTAAGGTGCCTGCCTTGCCTGCGCTAGCCTAGGACGGACCGCGGTTCGATCCCCCGGCGTCCCATATGGTCCCCCAAGAAGCCAGGAGCGACTTCTGAGCGCATAGCCAGGAGTAACCCCTGAGCGTCACAGGGTGTGGCCCAAAAACCAAAAAAAAAAAAAAGAATTATTCTCTAACTTGTTCTATATGGTAGCAATTAGTGGTGTGTGACTATCTGAATATGAATTTAAATAAATCACAAATGAAGTTAAAAATACTCAATTTCCTCAATTGCCTTAATTGGCATTTTAACAATGAGACATTCGTGATTAGCAATGCCCAGCAAATTGTTGGTGAATCAAGCCACAGTCCAACTTGACCTCCTGATGGAGCATTCTAGTCATCATAGTAACTTAAGACAAAAACAGGAGACAGAGCACAGATATCAATCCTATTGATAAGACTTTCAAAAATCCCCCATGTATTAAAGCTGTACAGGTCGTACTAGGCTACAGAAAGTTGTCAAGATTTTTGTTAACAAATATTCTGTTGTGTTGGAACAATTTTTCTACTTTGAAAGCCGACATTCATGGCCCAACAACTTCTTTTAATAAATAAACCACAAATGTGCATTTGATACATTTAAATCTCAAACACACGTGCTCTTTAAATTAAAAAATAATTTAACACACATTAAAATTTCTGCTCTTCACTCTCCTTGCCCCAATTCTAAGAGTTCTAGGTTAGAAAACTCTGTTTGACACTTAATATTTCTTTTTGTTTGTTTGTTTGTTTGTTTTTGGGCCACACCCGGCATTGCTCAGGGGTTACTCCTGGCTGTCTGCACAGAAATAGCTCCTAGCAGGCATGGGGGACCATATGGGACACTGGGATTCAAACCAACCACCTTTGGTCCTGGATCGGCTGCTTGCAAGGCAAACATCGCTGTGCTATCTCTCCAGGCCCGACTTAATATTTCTTTCTGGAAACTTCATCAGTCTAAAAGCCCTGTAAAATGTAACTATAAAATGGGCTTTGGGGTACTTTCAAAAAATTTTAACTACATGTTTAGATTTATCCTCTGTTTTGGGGGGTGCCAGAGGTCTATCCTACTGTGCTCAGGGATCATTCCTGGCAGTGGTGGGCCATAGGAAGTATCAAGGATACTAGCTATCTCTATCTCTACAGTCAAGAGTTTTTGTTTTGGGACCACACCCAGTGGTGCACAGAGCTTACTCTTTTTTTTTGTTTTGTTTTTTTGTTTTGTTTTTGGTTTTTGGGCCACACCCGTTTGACGCTCAGGGGTTACTCCTGGCTATGTGCTCAGAAGTTGCTCCTGGCTTGGGGGACCATATGGGACACCGGGGGATCGAACCGCGGTCCGTCCAAGGTTAGCGCAGGCAAGGCAGGCACCTTACCTTTAACACCACCGCCCGGCCCAGAGCTTACTCTTGACAAAGCTTGGGGACCATATGGGGTATTGGGGATGAAAACTAGGGAGGATATATTGCAAGCCAAGAACTTTTTTTTTTTTTTTTTTTTTGGTTTTTGGGCAGCGCTCAGGAGGAGTTACTTCTACGCTCAGAAATCACTCCTGGCAGTCTCAGGGGACCATATGAGATGCCACGGTTCGAACCACCATCCTTTTGCATGCAAGACAAATGCCCTACCTCCATGTTATCTCTCTGGTCCTTACTCACCTTACCATTATCATTCCTGCCCATCAGCCAAGATTTATCCGTATTACTTAAAGATACTGTTGTGTGCTTTTATTTAAATTAAGAATAGGGGCCAGAGAGATAGCACAGCAGCAGTAGGGCTTTTGCTTTGCATGCAGCCGACCCAGGACGGGGTTCAAATCTTGGCATCCCATATGGACCCTATGCCTGCCAGGAGCGATTTCTGAGCGCAGAGCCAGGAGTGACCCCTGAGCGCTGCCAGGTGTGACCCCAAAACAAAACAAAACAAAACAAAACATGGAACAAGGGGTAAGGCGTCTGCCTTGCATGCACTAGCCTAGAACAGAACGCGGTTCAATCTCCGGGCATCCCATATGGTCCCCCAAGCCAGGAGCGATTTCTGTCACCGGGTGTAGCCCAAAAACCGAAAACCAAAAACAAACTAAAAAAATTAGTTGCGGTGTAATTTAGTAAAAGTTTGGTTTAATTTCAAATTATGTTTTGTTTTTTTTTTTTTTTTTTGGTTTTTGGGCCACACCCGGTGACGCTCAGGGGTTACTCCTGGCTATGCGCTCAGAAGTCGCTCCTGGCTTGGGGGACCATATGGGACGCCGGGGGATCGAACCGTGGTCCGTCCTAGGGTAGCGCAGGTAAGGCAGGCACCTTACCTTTAGCGCCACCGCCCGGCCCCTCAAATTATGTTTTTTATATTTCTATTTCTTACATTTACTATTTTGAATTCAAATAAGAGAATCTCCAAAAATATACCACACCATATTTGTAATATGAAATATCGAACACCTATATTCATGTTTCCCTTCTTAAAAGCTCTCAATTCTTGCTAAAAACAATTTCCTCTACAAATTAAAAGCTTAACATAGGGGCTGGAGGAATAACATGGAGGTAAAGCATTTGCCTTGCATGAAGAAGGACGGTGGTTCGAATCCCAGCATCCCATATGATCCCCTGAGCCTGCCAGGAGCTATTTCTGAGCAGAGCCAGGAGTAACCCCTGAGCGCTGCTGGGTGTGACCCAAAAACAAAAACAAAACAAAACAAAAGCTTTACATAACAAATTTTTCAGTGAACAATTATACTAAATTTCTTAAGTTTTAGATTCAATATAGTTTTCTCTTACTAATTACAGAAAACATCCTTTCTCTTTCTCTTTTCTCTTGCCAGAGCTGAAATAGTTAATCCCAGGTTTAACATTCCTAGGCTTTCCTTGACTATGAAAACAACCACATTCCAGTTTAAATGTTTTCATGGCTTATAAAACAGTACCTTCACTGACTCATTCCAAAAAGAAAACAGTGTAAAGAACATAAGCAACTCTTCTATACATTCATGTCTTCCTTTAGCCAAGTTTTTTCAGTAGTCTCTTCCCCAGGCAATACTTAGATATACCTATATTTTTCTAATGAAACAGCTTCATAATTCTCAAGATAACTCAGCAAAAAATACTTAAATTACAAATTACTTAGTATTTTTCCCACACATATCCATTCTATTAAAAATCAACTGTGTCTGGGCCCGGACAGATAGCACAGCAGCGTTTGCCTTGCAAGCAGCCGATCCAGGACCTAAGGTGGTTGGTTCGAATCCCGGTGTCCCATATGGTCCCCTGTGCCTGCCAAGAGCTATTTCTGAGCAGACAGCCAGGAGTAACCCCTGATCACTGCCAGGTGTGCCCCCCCCTTAAAATCAACTGTGTCATATGCTATACGAATTGGGGGAGGATGTGGATGGTCATATAGAAAAAGTTTACTAGAGACCTATTTTAATAAACGGCTAAAAATGAAGAATTTGAAATCAACATTTCCATATATTCATGTAGAAATAAATATTATAAAAATTCTTAAGACACTGTTCACTAAAAAAAAAAAAAAAAAAAAAAGACACTGTTCACTAACGCAAGTTACTCACTCCTTCCTGAGCCAGAGAGACAGGTAAATGGGTTGAGTGTCATGCTCTGGATGAGGAAAACTGGGTTTGATCCCAGGCACTAGATGTTCCAAGAACACTGCTAGGAGCAACCAGAAGCACAACTCTTTAGCAATTCCCCAGCTTTAGAGAAGCCCCAAAACCAAAACAAATACACACAAAAATTCTTTCCTAGTCTATTCATCCAAGACAAAACAAGCCATTAAATTTACGCCATTAATTTAATGCATATAATACAATATCTAAAAGAGACTATTTACCTCAGTCTTTCCTTTTGTCCAAAGGAAATCCAGAAAGTTTACATAATTGGTCCCAAAGTTACAGAACCATTAAAAGTATTGACGAATTGAAATTCAAGATTTTCTATTCCCAAATATGAGGCTGTTTTGGCCTTTGTTTCACTACAAATCGAATTACTCTACAAAAGATGAAATAAATTCTAAACCAGTATGTTCCAAATCCTTTGCCAACTTTTTTGCATTTCCACAAACATGTGATTTCAATGCTTTAATTATTAGTCTTTGCACATAATAATACAGTAATAATTGCCTATATTTTGAGCATTCATCCTAACATCTAAATGAAAGAAGGGCAAATTAATAGGAGACTATAAATCAGGTCTGGGGACATAGTTGAAAGGGTTATACAGAACATGCTAAGGAGGCAGAAGCCCTTGATTCAAAGAACACTGGGATAGAACAGCAATTAGGGAGTTTGCCTTGCACAGGGCTAAACTAGATTTGATCCCTGGAACCCTGTATGGTTGCTGGATTCAATGCCTGGCACCCTGAGTCCCACCAGGAGTGATATCTAAGCACAGAGAGGCGTAAGCCCTAAGCACATCTGAATGTGGTGGGGGAAAAAAATCATAATCATAATAAAGACACTAACCAATGCAACATAGACTCCCAAGCATCTAGCTGGCAATAGCCCTTTGAGCACTGCCAGATTTGCCCCCAAAACAAAAACAAAGTCTTGCATCAAAGACAGACCAGATATAAGCATAGGGACTTAAGAGTTTTCAGATTATCCTTTATTCCACATTAAATCAGTTGATGTTAATAGGCTACTGAAAACTATGTCCAACTTTTTAGTAAAAAACTGGGATATCATCTCCTTTCTTGTATTAATATTAGAATAAACATTTTCAGGGACAGGAGCAAAAGTACAGTGGGTAGGGTGCTTGCCCTGCAATCAACCAACCTGGGTTCGATCACTGGCTTCCTATATGGTCCCTCAAGCCATTAGGAGTAAGCCCTGAGCATACACCAAATGGCCCCACCACCAAAGGAAAAAAAAAAAAGATGAATCATGTCAGTCAAATTATCCGTGTATATTAAGTCCACATTGTATTTCTTTAAAAAAAAAAAAATCCGGGCCCGGAGAGATAGCACAGCGGCGTTTGCCTTGCAAGCAGCTGATCCAGGACCAAAGGTGGCTGGTTCGAATCCCGGTGTCCCATATGGTCCCCTGTGCCTGCCAGGAGCTGTTTCTGAGCAGACAGCCAAGAGTAACCCCTGAGCACTGCCGGGTGTGGCCCAAAAACCAAAAAAAAAAAAAAAAAAAAAAAAAAAAATCCAGGGGCCAGAGGCACAGCAAATAAGGCATTTGCCTTATATGTGGCTAACCAGGTTTGATCCCCAGCATCCCATATGGTCCTCAGAACCTGCCAAGAGTGATTTTTGAGTGCTGCTGAGTGTGGCCCCAAAAAAGCAGGAAAAAAATCAATATCATTTTATAGAGCTATCCTTCAAAATTATCTAAGTTCATTCTAGCCTGTTTTTTGTTTTATTTTGCTTTTGAGCCATACCCGCTCAGGGATCAGAGATCACTCCTGGCAGGCTCTAGGAACCATTCTGGGGTCCTGGGGATTGGACCTGGGTCAGCCATTTACAAGGTAAATGTTGTACCTACTGTACTATTGTTCTGCCCCTCCATTTTATCCTTTTATTAGTAAATTAACCACATATACAGGACTGTTTCAATTAGAAATCTTAGTCTCAAAGTTTTAAAACCTTTTTTTTAAAAGCAAAATGGTTCATATTCAAGATAGGAAACATTAAAAAAAAAATCCACAACCCTGAGAGGGTGTCCTTAGAACCCATATAGTTAACAGACCAGAAGTTTCTTGATGTAAGCATTTCACTCGTTTTTAAATTCTAAATTCTAGACAGTTGCCTGCATTATATTCATTGTGATTAAATCAGGAAGTGCTCATATAATAAGGACTCTGTTCTCAGTGTCCTCAAACGCCAAAAACATATTAGAAATGCTGGATTCTAGAGCCTGTCAGTTTGTACAACTCTTCTGCCTTTTCTCCTTATCCACTCTACAGGCAAAATGGCTGAAGAGTTGGAGAAGAATTAGAAACTCCTAAAAAACCTACCTTACCTCTAGGAAAAAGGCAGAGAGCCCAGATGGTCCCTGAAAACCCTAGAACATAGAGGAAAGGAAAGGAAATACTCAGTGGTGGTCTAGGAAACGCTTCCTTCTCCAGAAAATTCTGCAGTCATATAGAGATATTCCTGTTCCGTAGTCCTATTCTGTATTCATATGTTTGGACAGTGTTTCACATTAATGGTAGGGAAAGGCTATTCCAAAGTTAAACATACTGATCCAAAGCATATAAACGAAAATTGACCACAAGTTTAACCTCACCTCTTTTTTTAAAAAGGAGTCATTGAATTAAGCTCACATTCAAGTAAACTACCTTTGATTTCTTTCAACTTCTAAGCACTAGCTAGCCTTCAATTTTGTCCTGACTCAAGTACAATTACAGACTTATATTTTATCTCTTTAAAGAAACCAAACAACAAAATGAGGAACAAAAAGAGACTAGCCAAAACACAGGTTTTTGAAGTCAAGTAAACCTATGAAAATTAAGTAGTCCTGCTTTGATACCATTAATTGTAAAGTTCTGGACAAATTATTTGGGTTACTCACCTTCAGTGTTTTTTTTTCATCAAGTCTTTGAAAGGATTAACTAGAGATAATCTACATGGCACAATACATTGCACATAATTGACAGTTAACAACAGCAATGGCGTTTGTACCATAAAAAATATTCCCTTCTAAATAAAGTGGAATTTTAACACCTTGTTTAGAAACTCTTTTATTTTTAATTGTTCTTTGTTTTGAGAGGGGCCACACCCAGTGATGCTCAGGGGTTACTCCTAGCACTGCACTCAGGAACTATTACTGCTGGTGTTGGGGATTGAACCCAGGTTGGCTGCACACAAGGCAAACATCCCACCCACTGTACTATTTCTCTATCCTAGAAACATTCTTTGAAATCTAAACAATAACATAAAAACAAGAAAAACAGGACTAGAGAGAACTTAGTACACTGCTAAACCTTTCATAACATAAATTTAAATTATTAAAACTAAAAGAGGAAATGGCCGGAGTGGTGGAACAGCGGTAGGGTGCTTGCCTTGCATGTCGCTGATCTAGGACAGACAGCAGTTCTAGCCCCCCCGTGTTCCGTATGGTTCCCCAAGCCAGGAGCAATTTCTGAGTTCATAGCCAGGAGTAATCCCTAAGTATCACCAGGTGTGGCCCAAAAACAAACAAACAAACAAACAAACAAACAAAAAAACTAAAAGAGAGAGCCAGAGCAATAATATAATGTAGTGGGTAGGGTGCTTGCCTTGCAATCCCCAGTACCTCATATGATCCACTGTGCACCACAGTAATCTCTGTAATCCAAATTACAGAGCCAGGAATAATCCCTGAACACTGTCAGGTATGGCCCCAACCCCAGATAACCAAGATGCCAGGTCACCCTGATTGGGTCATCCCAACCAGGTCAACCAGTGAATGACCAAGTAATCCAGAGACACCCTGACAGTGCTTGGGGGTCTTTAGAGAAGCACTTAGTAATGTGAAGCCAACAATATAATATAGTGCTGGAGATCAAGCCTGAGTCAGGTACACAATATTTCCTAGTCTTTTAAATTTTTTCAAAACTGGAAAATAACTACATGCATTTTTACAGATTTGCTTTGTTTTATTAGTATAATTTACATGCTTTCCGCAATAAATATGTACTATTCTTGCCCAATGGAAAATTAAGGAAAAAAAAAAACAACACCCATGAGAGAGAGGGCGCGCGTGTGTGTGTGTGTGTGTGTGTATGTGTGTGTGTGTATTCATATATATATATGAACTCCCTGTGTGTGTGTGTGTGTGTGTATTCATATATATATGAACTCCCTGAGTACCCCAAGCAACCACCAAGCAAAGAATCCTGAGCACTGCTGAACATGGACCAACTTCCCATACCCACCTCAAAAAAATAAATAAAAATATCTTTCCTAAAAAAAAAAAAAACAAAAAAACAAAAACAAAAATGGGCCCGGAGAGATAGCACAGCGGCGTTTGCCTTGAAAGCAGCCGATCTAGGACCAAAGGTGGTTGTTTCGAATCCCGGTGTCCCATATGGTCCCCCGTGCCTGCCAGGAGCTACTTCTGAGCAGACAGCCAGGAGTAACCCCTGAGCAACACCGAGTGTGACCCCCCCCCAAAAATAAAACCAAAAAATATCTTTCCTGATTTCATTCTTTTTCTCACATTATAAACACCTCTCCATCCATTTTAATATTTTCCTGAGAGCAAAAAAGGTTTTATTCACTACTGTATTCGTGGGGCTTTGTTCTATTTAACTACTTATAAAATGAAATAATGACATTCCTAGAATATTTATCTAGATACAGAGCAAAATAATCAAGGTAACTAACAAAAAAAGCATATACCAGGGGCCGAAGCGATAACACAGCAATAGTGAGTTTGCCTTACACATGCCAAACTAGCAGACCTGGGTTCGATTCCTGGCATCCCATGTGGTCCCCGAGCCTGCCAGATATGCAGTCAGAAGTAACCCCTAAGCGTCACTGGGTGTGGCCCAAAGAAAACAAAACAAACAAAAAAGGCATGTACCAAAAGAAAAGAAACATTTTCACTTTCAGGATAATAAAACTGGAAGTCTAAAAGAAACTAGTAACGCTTTAAACCCATGCTAAGATTGCAGTAAATATTGCAGTATATCAATTATTAGTATATCAATTATTAAAATATATATTATCTTTTATTCCTCAGCTGTACCTCATATTTTAAGAAATAGTTGAGTAATTTAAAACAATCCCTGAGCAAGATTAGCAAACTAAAATACCTCAAGGAAATATAGAAGAAAAACTGGATCCCAAGGAAACAGTCTAAAAAATTGGGCAATAGCTTTGGAAAGTTACCTTTAAAAGGCCCTGATAGGAAACCCCCAATAGACTGACGTACTACACTACTGTGAAGGTTTTCTAGTTAATTCAGTTTAAATCTGTCTTTCCCCATCTCTTCTCCCAAAATATCTATTTGAGACTCAAAACCCTCAAATAGCCTATTACACAAGTCCCAAACCTACTTGCACCATACACTCTTGTTTAGCCAAAATCCTACTCTTTTGAGTATGGCTTATTGACTTTAGCTAGAAACCATTTCTAGCATCTATGTAGCACTAATTATAATGAATAGGGAGAAAAGACAATCATTTTAACTTAATTTCTTGTAAGAATTTAACTTACACCAAGAGAATAGTCTGTGGAACAGTTAGACAAAGCTTTAAAAGCATGCAGTTATTTACATTCTTTTTCTTTTTTATGCTATTTTCTTTGATACTTACTTGGGAGGGCATAAGACTTCTTCAAGAAATTCTTCAATCTTATTTACATCCGTTTTGACTTCATTGTTGAAAGTTATAAATGGCGGGTGGGTCCCTGGAGCCAAGTTCTGTAAGTCTGCAGGCTTCCTGTTAAGTAAAATAGTGGTTATTTTTACTGAGAAGACAAGACTCATAAATTCTCGAAGCGATCCTAAAGTTTAAAGTATGTTAGCATGATAAAAAATAACGTACTATTTTTTCCACTAAATAAGATACTACAATACTACTCTAGTAAAAAAAAATATATATATATATATATTTTTTTTTATGATATATCTAATTAGAGGCTTTTTGTTTGTTTGTTTGGTTTTGGGGCCACACCCAGTGGCACTCAGGGGTTACTTCTGGCTCTGCACTCAGAAATCTCTCCTGACAGGCTTGGGGGACCATAAAGGATGCCAAAAATCAAACTCGGGTCTGTTCTGAGTCAGCCATGTGCAAGGCAACCCGCCCTACCATTGTGCTATCTCTCCGGCTCAGAGGTTTTTCTTTTAATAAAAGAAAATTAAAAATCACTTGGTCACTCCAAATAACTGAGAAGCTCATGAGAAATGGCTGTAGCAGCGGTCTCAAACTCGCCGCAAACGGCCCTCCATACAACATTTTGTGGCCCTGCCCTAGAGGAATCTTTTTTTGTTTTGTTTTGTTTTAGTTGTTTGGGTCACACCCCCCACTATTCAAGGCCTACTACTGACTTTGCACTCAAGGATCACTCAAGGATCACAACTTTGCCTCCTGTGGCCCCCAGGTAAATTGAGTTTGAGACCCCTGCAAGGAAAGGACAGAGGTAAGAGACTGAGAGAAATCTATCTCTTGTAGACCCAGGATCGAGCTCAGCAGTAGAGCATATAGCCTTGCCAGGGTTTGATAACACAGCAGGTAGGGAGGGCATTTGCCTTGCACATGACCAACCCAGGTTCTATTTCCCGCATCCCTATGGTCGTCCAAGCACACCAGAAGTGCTTTTGGAGAGGAGAACCAGGAGTAAGGGACCCCTGATCACCGATTGTGGCCCCAAAACAAAAAAATAAGTAAATAAATAAAATTAAAAATAAAAAAGTGCTCTTGCTCAAATAGATACTGAAATTTCAACTTTTGGATTCTTGGGCACTTTTTATTTTAATCTAAGAATTCTTTAATACAAGTGTAACAAGAACCCAAAAATTTTGATTTAGAATTAAAGGCAACGGCAGGCACACAACAGGAGACTGTTCTAAACCTCACAAAGTACATGAATACCACCAGCATAGTTATTAAGTCCAACTGAGAGCCAAAAAGAAAGTGTCACACATGGTGCCAAAACCAGGAATTAATGTGTTTTTACAAAAAGAAATGTCATATAACGCTCATTTTTTCTAAGCCTAGAGTGGGTTTCTAAATGGTTCTTAAGGGGAGTTCTACTGTTCTCCATGGATTTGTCTAGAATCAGTCATTTCTATAGAGAAATTATACAATTATCAGGGAGAGCAAAGAAAATAAGCATTGTAAAATTGACATTTTTCTCATAGTTTTCAAAAGTTCTCTTTAGAGCTTTTAAAGTAAGAGTAAACTGTGAGAGGTACTTTGTGAAGGGTTGGGGCCATACCCAGTGGAAAATTCGTGTGTGTGTGTGTGTGTGTGTGTGTGTGTGTGTGTGTGTGTGTGTGTGTGTGTAGAGTGTATGTGTGTTGTGTGTGTAGTGTGTGTACTTAAGGTTCACTAATAGAGTTAATGTGGTGACCAAATGTGGTGCTAGGGACCAAACCCAAGTCAGCCATGTGCAAGACAAGTGCTTTAACCTCTATATTATCTTTCTAGCCCTAGAACATTATATTTGTACTAGATTTTTAGTAGAACCAGTATTCAGGGTTTTGGGTTGCCCCGGGTTGCCTTCTCTTTGAAACCTTATAAGACTATATTCTTTTCTTTTCTTTTTTTTCCTGGCCTCACCCAGTGATGCTCAGAGGTTACTCCTGGCTATGCACTCAGAAATCACTCCTGGCTTGGGGGACCATATGGGATGCTGGGGGAGTCAAATCACGATCCATCCTAGGCTAGCGCATGCAAGGCAGACGCCTTACCATTTTGTGCCATCGCTCAGGCCCCAAGATTATTCATTTTTTAAGAATCTTTAAATTAGGGACCGGGCGGTGGCGCTAAAGGTAAGGTGCCTGCCTTGCCAGCGCTAGCCTTGGACGGACCGCGGTTCGATCCCCCGGTGTCCCATATGGTCCCCCAAGCCAGGAGCAACTTCTGAGCGCATAGCCAGGAGTAACCCCTGAGCGTTACTGGGTGTGGCCCAAAAACCAAAAAAAAAAAGAATCTTTAAATTAAAAAAAAAAACTGCATATACTTACAACAGTGTAAAATTATTGGAAAGTTCTGGAAAGATAAAGAGCAAAGCTAAGTGCAACCATCTCTGTGAGGGAAAAATTGATGACCACAGGCTGAAAATGGAGGGAATTTGATGTACAACTCATATACTTTTTTTTTTTCATATACTTCTAATTGCCCTTAAAAAGTATTTTTAAAACATATTCTGTAGATATAAAAAAGAAAACTAAAAAAATATGTATGTGCCCATTTCTAGTGTTCCCTAGCGTTGACTTTAGGAATATAAAATTTTTTGAAAGACAGTATTTTCTCATTAGGAGTCCAGGCCTTAAATATTTTCTTTTTTTTTGGGGGGGGGGGAGGCTTGGTTTTTGGGCCACACCCAGCGGTGCTCAGGGGTTACTCCTGGCTGTCTGCTCAGAAATAGCTCCTGGCAGGCACGGGGGACCATATGGGACACCGGGATTCGAACCAACCACCTTTGGTCCTGGATCGGCTGCTTGCAAGGCAAACACCGCTGTGCTATCTCTCCGGGCCCCAGGCCTTTGATATTTTCATCTTACTTTGTATGTCTTTTTTTTTTCGGGGGGGGGGGGGGCGCACACCCGTTTGATGCTCAGGGGTTACTCCTGGCTAAGCGCTCAGAAATTGCCCCTGGCTTGGGGGGACCATATGGGACGCTGGGCTGGGGGATTGAACCGCAGTCCTTCCTTGGCTAGCGCTTGCAAGGTAGACACCTTACCTCTAGCGCCACCTCACCTGACCCTCCCCCCCTTTTTTTTAATTGGATATTCGCTATTAAACATAAAAAAGAAATTCCAAACACTAAGGAACTCACAGGCAAAATTCCTTTAAAGTTTGTGAATATAAAGTGAAATGGGAGTATTTTTAAATAGCTATTATGCATGCCTTCTCTGAACCAAATTCCCATCATGTATGGCACTATTACTGCTATGTAATACAATCAAGCACTGTATTGAGCTGTTCAAAGAAGGCTTCTCAGAAACAGGGCAGTCAACTCACTTTCTCCAAGCCAAAAACGGACATTGAGGAATGCATGTATTTTAAGACATTGTGAGGGTGTGTGCCTGGTGGGCTAGTCTATTTTTAGAATTTTAATAGGGAAACTTTGATTTCATGCAGGGAGGGAAAAAACAGTAATAGAGGAATGAATACATGCTTAAGTTCATTTTTACAACAGCTCTGTCCAACATGAAATAATGCTCTCAGAAGAACTTGTTTTTTTGTTTGTTTGTTTGTTTTCTGTTTTTTTTTTTTTTTTTTTTTTTTTTTGTGGTTTTTGGGTCACACCCGGCAGTGCTCAGGGGTTATTCCTGGCTCCAGGCTCAGAAATTGCTCCTGGCAGGCACGGGAGGACCATATATGGGACGCCGGGATTCGAACCAATGACCTCCTGCATGAGAGGCAAACGCCTTACCTCCATGCTATCTCTCCGGCCCCTTGTTTTCTGTTTTTTAATTTTTTTATTACAACCTGGCCATACTGGGGGAACCATGTGGTGCCAGATATCAAACCAGGGTCAGGGGTGGAGGGAGGACAACATTGGTAGTGGGAATGCCCCTGATTCAATGTCACTATGTCCCTGAAATATTACTGTGAATGATTTGTAATCCACTTTGGTCAAAATAAAAATTATTAATATAAAAAAAAAGAATAAACATGAGATTGGGCATTAAAAATGCTACAAAAACTTCGGGGAGGGGAGGGGAACAGGGTCAGCAGCATGCACTGCACTTTAACACCTGTAATTCACTCTCTCCGGCCCTTAAAGAAGTAGTTTTAACTATCCCCCAAGGTTTATACATTCACAAGCAGTTTAAAAAGTTCCTAGATTATTTTTGGCATTTTTTCAATAAATGCATTTTTTAATATTTTTTTTATTGAAACCGTTGTGAGTTACAAAGTTCTTCAGAGTTGGTTTCAGACATACAATGAATCAGGGCCAATCCCACCACCAGTGTCCACTTCCTTCCACCAATGTTCCCTAAGTGTGTCCCATACCACCCTTGCCCCCCAGCCTGCCAGTATAATGTGCCCATTTTAAGTTTAGATTGTTAAAGTTTGGGTCTCTTGATTCCATTTTTGTTGCTTTGGCTTGAGAATTTAGTTCTGTTCTCTCTTTTTTTTTTTTTTCCTCACCAATACACCTGAGACTGCTTGGACCCGGGTCCCCATCCTTTCACATTTGTGTTTCTCCTCCTCCGCTCAGTTTCTTTCCTTCTCCTTGTTATACTTTGGGGCCAAGGGTGTTCAAGACAACTTCCATTCTGTCCACTGCATTTCTTCATGAAATTATTCTACATACCACATATAAGTGATAGTCTGTGATAAATACATTTTTAAGCCTGCAAATTCTCATATAAGATCACAAGGAATAAAGAATGCTAATTTAGAACTAGGGATGAAATTACAGCTCACAGATAACTCTATGTGATACTAGGGTGCACAGCATAAACTTTATCATCCATCAAGCAATATCCTATTTACTACTGGATACTTCATTTGGTTGCTTAAAACTATGTTCTTGAGTCAAGAGGAACACATTTCCACTGACAAATACTTGATTTCATGTAGTTATATAAAACTACTCTAAAGCGGGAAGATACTACCATGGCTCTGACATCGACCTGCTCAAAAGAGACTTCCCTTAACACTCAGAAGACTTGACAACAACAACAACCTGCTTACAGGACAGGGTTCTCTGCATTGCCCTTTAATTGTGAGGTGAAACGGGAGGACACTCTGCACCATCCTGACTGCAATATAGGATATGCAGATTCCAGGATCTTTAATACATTAATATGATACCAACAACAGAGACTGTGTGAAAAATAAAAGTGTATTGGCACTACAGACAATGACCTGGATTGGACAAACTAGTTTGCCTAGAGCCTAGAGTTGGTCTTTTGCCAGGAAACTTCAGGGGTAGGGTCTCCTTGTATTTAGGCCAAGGCTTTTCCTTTCCATGTTCCTCATATTTTGGTGGGCCTATGCAAACCATAATTGCCACTCTAACACCATTTTTACTGTGCTCCTTTGACTCTAATCCTTAAAAAAAAAAAACCCACTTAAACTTTTGAGGTTAACTTAAACTAATATGCACGTGCATGGAAATGTAAAAAAGTACTTTGCCTTCAATGTTTAAGGAGTTACTTAAGTTTTATGTCTTTAAGATTTGCTTTGTGTGCTGCTAAGAAATATTATGTACTACAATCTGGGGACTTGAGGGACAAAGTAATTGTACATGGGTTCTTTTATATTTTTCTTAATTTTCTTTGGCTGAAAGTTCAAAGTTAAGATATCAGCAATGGGACTACTGAGAATTCTATTTATGGGTGATTGTCCTTCCACTGTAATTTTACCTTGTCCTTTTTCTTTGCATCTTTGTTCTCATAATTAAAAATAAAAAATTAAAAAAAAAATAAAATGCAAAAAAAAAAAACTACTCTAAAGCTTTTGTAAAAAGAGAAAAAAAAAGGTAAGTATGAATTTATCTGAGACTGGCTTGCAAAGGAAGAACTGAAGACCCTGACTAAAAGCTACTACTTTTTTTATTATTATATACCAAACATGGAAAACTTCATTATCATACAGAACTCCTATTATATTCTGAAAAGTATGTTCAGTTATATAGACTACAGCATTTTTCAGTCTCCTAAAATCCCATTCCTGTCTTTAAGTTTCCAGATTATGAAATCCGATTTTTAGCACATGATATTAAGAAATAATCTGCCTACAAATTCTTTATTGGGCCAGAATAACACAGCAGATAAAGTGTTTGCCTTGCACATAGCTGACACTGGTTCAATCCCCAGCATCCCATATGTCCCCCCCAGGCCTGCCAAGAGTAATTGAGTACAGAGCTAGAAGCAATCCCCATATGTCCCCCCAGGCCTGCCAAGAGTAATTGAGTACAGAGCTAGAAGCAATCCCTGACCTCTGCTGGAGTAGCCCCATAACAAAAAAAATAATCAAAAAAAAAAAATTTATGGTTCCATGTTTAACTATGGGACCACAGAGGTACAGTAGGTATGAGCATTTGCCTTACATGTAGCTGGCCCAAGTTCACTGAATATGTTCCTACAAGCACCACCAGGAGTGATCCCTAAGCACAAAAACAGGAGTAAACGCTGAGCATCACTGGTCTGACGCAAAAAACAAAAACAAAAAAATGTAGTTCCATATTTAACTAGAAAATAAAAATTTTCACCTGATCCACAGAAATGCTTAAGATATTGTTGCTGCTCTTAAATTTTCAATTAGTTTTTAAGAGACTGAATGGTCACAGGCAACTTACTGACATTATAGAATCCTGACTCATAAGTTAAACTTGTACATAAATCAGGTGAACATAATTTCCTTTAGAGATCAAAGTAAGGAATAAAAAGAGGGTCATCAAGAATTTATTTAAGTTGATCCCAAACAGCAAACAAAGCCTTACCTTTTCAGATCAACAGTTGTGACGCTAAAAACAACTCCTTTGAGCCAAAGGATCATGAAGAGTCTCTGGGAAAAGGGGCAGTTTCCTATGCTTTCACCATCACTGCCAGCCTGAAAAACAAAAATCAAATACATGGTCAGAAGAATAAAGCTGTTTTGAATATTCAAGGATGTTAAGAAAATGAAAAAGGTTGCACTGTAGAAATACAAATAAAAATCTAAATATTTAATATTTTGTTGCTTCATTTGCCTTTTGTCTTTAAAAAGAGTACATCAGTATCCCCAAGTATTTTCTTCAATGATATAAATTTTATTGCCCTAACCTCTGTGACACAGATCTAATAACAAAAAGTGGCTAATTTGATCAAAATAAATATTTTACTTTATTTAGTTCTTTAAAATGTAAATTTAAATAACTACATATCATTAGTGGCTATCACACTGAACTAATAAATATGGCATAATCACTCCCTACCAGGCATATGTACTCTTGTCTCAGGGTAAAAACAATGTCAATTTTGGGGTTTATGAACTTTAAATTCTTCTTTTTCTATGAGGAAACAAAAATGGAACCGTGGAGATATGAAGAGTTTAGTAATTACCAGCCTCATTCCCACTTATTAAAAATATCATAAAAAGCCCATATCCTGCTTCTTATATTCCTTCGGGGTACAAGAGAATAACAAAAGCTAGCTTCATAATAAGCTATTTGTAATCATAATGAACGACGCTGTTGACTTCCTTGAGTTCAATAATGAGGAAGAATTTCCTAAATATCAAATTGGCCCAAATATTTAATTTATCATATCTAACTTTCTCTTTTCTTTTGTTTTTTGTTTGTTTGTTTATTTTATTTTTGGGTCACACCAGCAGCGCTCAAGGGTTATTCCTGGCTTTGCACTCAGAAACCACTCAGGGGATCATATGGGATGCTAGGGATTAAACCTGGGTTGACCATGTACAAGGTAAATGCCCTTCCTGTTGTGCTATTAATATGACCTGATATCCTTTTTTTTTTTTTTTTTTTTTTTGATATCCTATCCTATTTTTTAAATGAAGGGAGTAAAGAACCAAGATGAGTCTAGAGAGCCATGTATAGGATAAAAAGAGCTTGTCAGGGAGCAGCACTGTGCCTCTTTACCATATGATCAGAAAGGTACCAGAAATTAACTTCCAACAAGTAATCACAATCACTCAGAAATGTTAATAAAAGTACTACTCATTATCTTCAAGCAATTCCCAGAAAATCAGGAATCATTTCAATAAAAGGCTTCATTATATATTATTGAAGTCATTAATTCCTACTAAATTAATAGAAATCTGGGAGAATATAAAAAGTTACCTGATTTGGGACCAAAGAGATAGTTACCGGGTAAGATGCTTGCCTTGCATGCAGCCAACCTGGGTTATATCCCCAGTATCCCGCCCCCCACAATATGGCCTGTCAGTTCTGTAAGAAGAGGAGATTCCTGAGAGCTGACCCAGGAGCAACCCGAGCATCATCAGGTATGGCCCAGAGAACAAACATAATCAAAATAAAATTACCTAACTTATACACTACAACCAACAAAAAATAAGGACACACAAGATCCCAGAACTCTATCCTAAACAGCCTAAGAAAGTTACAATAAGGTTTTACACACACACACACACACACTCACTCTCTCAGTAACAAATAATACACACACAAAAATTGTAGCTAGAGTGAACTTTTTTTTTTTTTTGGTTTTGGTTTTGGTTTTGGTTTTGGTTTTTGGTTTTTGGGCCATACTCAGTAACACTCAGGGGGACTCCTGGCTATACGCTCAGAAATCGCTTCTGGCTTGGGGGACCACAAGGAACACCAGGATTCAAACAACTATCTGCCCTGGATCAGCTGTGTGCAAGGCAAACTCCCTACTGCTGTACTATCACTCCGGCCCCATTAACCTTACTAATTTCTAATCAGAAGCTAATTTCTAATGCTGCAACCTCTATAATTTACCTCCTAAAGAAGGGGTTCAAGTCCAGTGGAGTTAGGTCTTGCATCTAGTCCCCACCAGGAGTGATTCCTCAATGTAGAGGTAGGAATAGCTCCTGAGCACAGCCACACTGCCAAGCTTCTGGGAAGAAGGAAGATAGAAAGATGGGGAATTGCGGGAGGTGCCTGCACTAGCTCCAAAAAGCCCTGGTGATATCAGCCCCCAAACCAGCATACCTGAAGTTTGAAATTTGGTCAGATCAGTGTCCCTACAAAAATCATACAGAGTCAGTGATGATTCAGGGCTATCATTTAAAAAAAAAAAATACTGCTGGGGCCGGAGAGATAGTATGAAGGTAAGGCGTTTGCCTTTCATGCAGGAGGTCATCAGTTCGAATCCTGACGTCCCATTTGGTCCCCCATGCCTGCCAGGAGCAATTTCTGAGCGTGGAGCCAGGAATAACCCCTGAATACTGCCGGGTGTGACCCAAAAATCACCACAAAAAAAAAAAAATGCTAGTTTTTACAATTAGTATGACTGCGAATAACCAGAGCAGGGAAGAAAAAAAAAAAAAAAAAGAGTACAGGAGGTAAAATACTTGCTTTGCATGCTATAGACCTGGTTCAAATCTCTGGCACCACATGGTGCCCGAAGAAGCGTCAAGGGTTACTCCTGAGCATACAGCCAGGAATATTCCCCAAGAACCATCACGTGAGACTCAAACTCCCTTCAAATAATAACAAGAACAATAGCCTAGGGGACCTAGAAGATAGCTCAGTGACATAAACTGTTTCAAGAGTTGAAACTCCGGGTGCTACTCTCAAGCCTTGAGTTAATCCTGACAGCCATGCTGTGAGCGCTCATTACAGAGAAAGGGCCCAGAAGATAGTTCCATTATTTAAGATCCAGCCAGGGCAAGTATGATGTCATGAGCTTCATCCCCAGTGCCTTGCACTTGCCAAAGTACTCACCACTCACAGTCTGGGTCCCTAATGAGGGAGGAATAAAAAAGCCTAAAAATTCTATGGGCCAGAGCAATAGAACAGCAAGAAAGGCGTTTGTCTTCCACATAGCCAACCCAGGCCCTATCCCCAACACACCACATATGGCTCCCTGAATTTACAGCAAGTGATCCCAGAGTGCAGAGCCAAAAGTAACCCCTGAGCAATACTATCACTAGGAGTGGTCCAAAACCCCAGAAATATTGTAAAAGTTAAAAAAAAAAGTAAGATTTTTAATACAGTCACCAGGCCAATTTCACAATTACTTTTTTCTTGAATGAGATGCAAACCAAGCCATGAAATATCATAGGTTCACAGACCCACGAAACAGAAAGCTAGCCATCTGGGGCCAGAGCCGTGGTGCTAGAGGTAAGGCGTCTGCCTTGCAAGCGCTAGCCTAGGACAGACCAAGGTTCAATTCCCCGGCATCCCATATGGTCCCCCAAGCCAGGAGTGATTTCTGAGCGCATAGCCAGGAGTAACCCCTGAGCATCAATGGGTGTGGCCCAGAAACAGAAAAAAGGGAGAAAAAAAAGCTAGCCATCTCAGGAAGAGGGCAGGAGCCTGAGTGATAGCACAGCATTTGCCTTGCACGCGGCCAACCCCAGACGAACCTAGATTCGATTCCCAGCATCCCATATGGTCCCAAGAGCCTGCCACACACACACACACACACACACACACACACACACACACACACACACACACACACACACACAGCCCTGGGTGTGGCCCAGAAACACAAACACACTCAGAGCCTTCTTCCAGGAGGGCTAACAGCTGAGTACATGGCCCTAAAAGTCATAGTAGCAGCAATATTGCTTTGAATTTCTGGACAATTTCATTTATTTAATGCTGTCATTTCTATAGGAACAAACCAATGTAACAGAATGGACAGTAAACAAGAAGAGTTTACTAAATCTGCCAGGGGGGAGCCCTAAATGCAGGATCAGAAGTAAACCCTGAGCACTACAGAGTATAGACCAAAAAAGGTAGAGTGCAAAAATAAAATTTATAAGTATAGGTTATAAATATACATCTACTAGGCAACACTTTACTTTGGTACATATATTTGTTTTCATTTAGGGCTATACCTTGCAACACTCAGGTTACTCCTGGCTTTGAACTCAGAAATTACTCTTCACAGGCTCAGGAGTCCATATGGGATGCTAAGAATGGAATCCAGGGTCAGCCAAATGCAAGGCAAGCACTCTACCTGATATACTATAACTCCAGCTCCTACATAGTTTTTAAATTATGAATTTACATAGCAAAAAATACAATGTATATAATATTTTCTTTAAAATTATTTAAAAAGGAATGGCTCATCCCGGCGTCCCATATGGTCCCCCGTGCCTGCCAGGAGCAATTTCTGAGCATGGAGCCAGGAGTAACCCCTGAGCACTGCTGGGTGTGACCCAAAAACCACAAAAAAAAACAAAAAACAAAAAAAAAAGGAATGGCTCAAGCGATAGCAAGTGGGTAGGGAGCTTGCTAACCTGGGTTCTATGCCCAGCATCCCATGTAATTCCGTGTGCACTACCAGGAATGATTCCTAAGTTCAGAGCCAGGAGTAACCTGAGTGTCACCATGTATGATCCAAAAATAATAATAATTAAAAAATTATAAAGCAAAAAACCTTAATCTTGTGACTTCGGGACAGGGGGTGGACACAACTACCATTTCCAGATAAAGAATGAGCTTTAAGTGCCAGAGAGATAGCACAGCAGTGGGGCGTTTGCCTTGCATGTGGCCAACCTGAGAGGGACGTGCTTCATTCCCAGCATCCCATGTGGGCTCCCGGCCTGCCAGGGGTGATTTCTGAGTGCAGAGCCAGGAGTAACCCCTGAGCGCCGGCCAGATGTGGCCCAAAAACCAATCAATCAATAAAGTTTTTTTTTTTTTTAAATGAGCTTTAGCACTCATTTTGGTTTTGCTTTTATTAAAGGGTAGTTTTGTCTAATTTGCTATCAGGAGTTCTCTCATACACTCTCTGTTCTTCACATTACTCCCTCCAGAACTCTGTTGTAATTCTTGAATTGCTTAATAGCAGTATTTCAACAGAAACTGCTGGATTAACTCCTGCATTGCAGAGCAGGGTTCAGTAGTAGATGCCATAAATACTTTAATGTTTTACTAAACCATGGTTAAGGAATTGCTCACTTAGAAAACCTAGATTAATCAGTTTTTAGAATAGTCAGAGTGTAAATCACCCAAGAAGAGCTTTAACTTCATTTCTCCTTATTCCAGTGTTTATGGAACTGGAGGTTAGGGATGGTGATGACATGGGGAATAAAGAGAGGAGCTGGGATCTAAAGGTAACAATGAATTCCTGACCATTAAATCATTTTCCTTGACACTTTCTAAGGAAAGTGTAGACAAAGAAGAAAATGTGTGACCAAAAGAATGAACTTAAAAATTGTAAGATCTCATTTACCTTAAGTATATCCGTCTCAAATAACCTTTGATATAAATTAATTTAAAAGTCACAAAACGGGGGCCGGAGAGAAAGCATGGAGGTAAGACGTTTGCCTTTCATGCAGAAGATCATTGGTTCAAATCCCGGCGTCCCATATGGTCCCCGTGCCTGCCAGGAGCAATTTCTGGGCATGGAGCCAGGAGTAACTTACCCCTGAGCACTGCCGGGTGTGACCCAAAAACCACAAAAAAAAAAGTCACAAAACAAAACAATAAATGAAATACATCCCGTCTTCTATTTCTTTAGAAATTTTTCTAGAACCATGATTTTTGAATCTAAAGCTTTAATAAACTATTATCCTTCTGCAGAGTACATGGTAAACAATATGGTTTAGATTCAGACCTACCTGGATTTGAATCCTGACTTCACTACCTAATTGTTGTGCAATTTTCAGTAAATTACTTAACAGTGTAAACTCGACTTCCTACATTTCCTATTTGGGAAATCAAGTAACACAGGGAACACACAGTTCCTGGTGACACATGGTAAGAGTTTTGTAAATGCTACCTGACTTTACAGATACTTCAGACACACAACTCAAGTGCTAGCAATAGTTCTTCAGTTCAAGTGCTTAGTTTTTAAATTCTTACATTATTATTTCAGGAAATGAGAGGGGGGGGAAAATCTACAAATCTTCTAGATAATGTTCTTTCAAATGACATATATTATAGTTCCATGCCTTAATAAAAATAGTATGTGAAATTTTAATAGTGCTCTACCACTGAGCTATAGTCCCATTCAAGATATCCTTTTTTTAAGTCAAAAAAATCTCTGGTCATGCAGAATGCATCACTGCTTCCTGGCCATAATTAGTCACAAATATAATTAATAAGAACAGAGAAAATATAGTAAAAGAATGACCATATCACAAGTTCTACCTATATAAAATAAGAGCATTAGTACCAGAATATGGAAA
Source organism: Suncus etruscus (assembly GCF_024139225.1). Taxonomy (NCBI): domain Eukaryota; kingdom Metazoa; phylum Chordata; class Mammalia; order Eulipotyphla; family Soricidae; genus Suncus; species Suncus etruscus. The sequence continues at coordinate 52,403,983 of NC_064853.1, forward strand.
AGACTTAAGTTTCTTCAGTTAACACCAATGCACAAAAATCTACCTTCCAATTAAGTATCTATACAATTACAGAGAGGAACTGATTAGTTTGAAACTATGGGGAATCTATTTCCAGGCCTGGAGGAAACTACAAACTGTTCCAAGAATTTACATGAAGCAAACTGAGAACAAAACTCAGCAGTAGATCACTTGTCTTATATGTGTGAGGCCCAAGTCTCAGGTCCCTATCTACTATCCACCTTAAAAAAAAAAAAATCAATTGGGCCAGAGCGATAGTGCAGTGGTAGGGCGTTTGCCTTGCACATGGCTGACCCAGGATGGACCTGGTTTGATCCCCAGCGTCCCATGTGGTCCCCTCAAGCCAGGAGCAATTTCTGAATGTTTAGCCACGAGTGCCCCTGAGCATCATGGTGTGGCCCAAAAACAAACAAACAATAAAACAAAAAAAATCAATTAAAGAGTTTACACAGAGGGCAGTGAATTAAGAGGCTTGCTTTGTATGCAGTGGATCCTGGCTCAATCCCTGGTATAAGACCCCAAGTACTAACAGAAACCTCTTCCCCCACCAAAACCCTAAACACAGATTTGAGAGGAGGTCCCAAGCACCGAAGGGTGTGGCCCAAAAGCAAGAGTTCATAATGAAATCTTTTTGCTTCAATGAAAAAGAATTCTCTACTCTCCCAAAGCAAGTTTCTGACATGTATTGACTTGGTTAATCTTTATATACTAAGCAGAGAATAGTGTTTAGGAGTCAGACTTCAGACAACTCCAGAGGTTCTTAACTCTGACTTTGGAAAAGCAATTTAATCGGGGGGCCGGGTGGTGGCGCTGGAGGTAAGGTGCCTGCCTTGCCTGCGCTAACCTAGGACGGACCGCGGTTCGATCCCCCGGCGTCCCATATGGTCCCCCAAGAAGCCAGGAGCAACTTCTGAGCGCATAGCCAGGAGTAACCCCTGAGCCTCACAGGGTGTGGCCAAAAAAAAAAAAAAAAAAAAAAAAAACCAAAAGCAATTTAATCGGGGTCTATTTTTCTTTTCTATAAAAAAGGGTGCAATGATTGCTGGGGAGAAATGAATTAACATGTTAAAAGGCTTAGAAAAACCTAATAATAGGGAAGGTATTATTCATTATAAGCTCTTTCATAGTCTTTGAAATCTTTGATTTTAAATTTTTAAAAGCAAACAAAAATCTTTTCACCCTAAATTTATGAAAATCAAGTAAGACACAAGTTGTAAAATGAGTGTGAAAGAGTTCTGAAGATGAAAATGTAACAGGATTGGGGCCGAGAGATAGCATGTAGGTAAGGCGTTTGCCTTTCATGCAGGAGGACGGTGGTTTGAATCCGGCATCCCATATGGTCCCCAGAGCCTGCCAGGAGCATAGAGCATAGAGCCAGGATCTACATCAAATGGGTGTGGCCCAAAAAAACAACAATAATAATAATAATAATAACCCCTGAGCTCTTCTGGGTGTGACCCAAAAACAAAACAAAAGAAAAAAGAAAATGTAACAGGAGCACAATTCTTAAATCTCGAGATACATAAAATTCCAGAAAGAAATGGATTTAAAGAAATGGGTCTAGGTAATAGGTATCTCCCTCCAGAAATCCAAGTGCCTGTCCTGGGACTAAGGAACCTGACTTGCTGTTTGGAGACTCTCCCTATTGAATTCAGAGCTCTGCATTCTAGCTCACTCACTCCTGGCAGTGCGCCAGAACTGAACCGAGGTCAGCCACATACAGACAAGCACCTAAGCCACTGTACTATCTCCATGCCTGGAACCTGAAAATTTTAACAAACAATTCTAATTCTAATGAATCTAGTCAGCCGCCATATTTTAGAAAAACTGACATAGAGAAAACATGCCCAAAAATACAGACAGAAAAGAAGTTTAGTCCATGGTTAAACTTTTAATTCCTCAGGATGCCTGCTCTTTGGACTCTGCTCTTTGTAGGCCAGCAACCTGGTCACCGTTTGCAAGTCAAGTCCAGTAAATAACCATCTACTCCCCCACTTTAAAGGAATACCACCCTAACTTACCTTAAACTTGGCCAGATCAAGACTTAAACCAAATGACCTAAAGATCCTTAAAGGAGTAAATATCGGCTCTCAAAGACATTTTTATTCCACACAAACTGCAAAGCAAAGACAATTCTCTTTTTGATTGTTTGGTTGGTTGGTTTTGTTTGTTTGTTTGTTTGTTTGTTTGGGGCCACACCCAGTGAAGTTCAGGGGTTACTCCTGCTTTGCTCTCAGAAATCATTTCTAAGTTAGCAGCATGTAAGGCAAATGCCCTACTGCTGCGCTATTCCTCTGCACCCCCAAAGGCAATTCTCTTTTAAAAAGTAAAAAACAGGGCCGGTGAGGTTGCTCTAGAGGCAAGGTGTCTGCCTTGCAAGCGCTAGCCAAGGAAGGACCGCAGTTCGATCCCCCGGCGTCCCATATGGTCCATCCAAGCCAGGGGCGATTTCTGAGCGCTTAGCCAGGAGTAACCCCTGAGCATCAAATGGGTGTGGCCCAAAAAAACAATAATAATAATAATAATAATAAGATTGTTTAAAAAGTAAAAACAATATAATTACTCTTAACTGCCTTAAGATGAACAAAAGTGGGCCCGGAGAGATAGCACAGCGGTGTTTGCCTTGCAAGCAGCCAATCCAGGACCAAAGGTGGTTGGTTCGAATCCCGGTGTCCCATATGGTCCCCCGTGCCTGCCAGGAGCTATTTCTGAGCAGACAGCCAGGAGTAACCCCTGAGCACCGCCGGGTGTGACCCAAAAACCAAAAAAAAAAAAAAAAAAAAGATGAACAAAAGTAACAAGTACAGTTACCCAGTCTTTTTGCACATCAAATCCTTTTTTGTAGTATGAAATGGTTATAGAGAAATTAAAGTTTTTATAGCTGTATTATATTCATAAGTTAACTTGTTAGGAGAAAAGAAAAAGAAAATAATTCTTTTTTTTTTTTTTTTTTTGGTGGTTTTTGGGTCACACCCAGCAGTGCTCAGGGTTTTTTCCTGGCTCCGTGCTCAGAAATTGCTCCTGGCAGGCATGGGGGACCATATGGGTTGCCGGGAATCCCGATGACCTTCTGCATGAAAGGTAAATGCCTTACCTCCATGCTATCTCTCAGGCCCCAGGAAAAAGAAAATAATTCTTGACTTGCAAAAAAGACTAGATTTTCCACTTAGAAGTACCATCAACAAATCACTTTTTCTCTCTGGATCTTGGTTTTTTGTTTTGTTTTGTTTTGTTGTTTTGGGGCTACACCCAGCAATGCTCAGAGATTACTCCTGGCTCTGTTCTCAGAAATCACCTCTGGCAGGTTCGGAGAACCATATGGGAAGCCAGGATTGAAACCGGTGTCCGTCCTGAGATGGCCACGTGCAAAGCCAATACCCTACTGCAGTGCTATCGCTCCAGACCCTGGATCTTGGTTTTCTAGAAAGGAGAAGTTAAGGGAGATGCACAGTGACCTACTGAAGCTGTACAACTCTATTGCTGTTAATGGAAGTCATATGCCTAGTCTTGGGGAATATAAGCTTAAGTATTTAGGAGGAAAGGAAAATGTATGCAAATGTAATAAGATGTTAAAAGATAAAACTAATTCTATTCATTCTCTCTCTCTCTCTCGTTTTTGGATTTTGGGCCACAGCCAGTGATGCTCAGGGGTTACTCCTGGCTATGCACTCAGAAATCACTCCTTGCTTGGGGGACCATAGCGGACACAGGGAGATAAAACCGAGGTCTATCCTAGGCTAGTGCAGGCAAGGCAGAGGCCTTACTCCTTGCACCACTGCACCATCCCCGTAATTCTATTCTTATATCTTGTCTGTAACTTACTGTAAACTGGTAGCTTACTTTTATCATACTATTATCTCTAGGGGTAGATAAAAATTAGTTTTTCAGAATTAAATATACATACATCAGCCATGTAAGGAATTAAACTAACCATTAGAGACTACACGAATGAACAAATAAATGGTCTTGCCTTTGTATTCCCTGTAGTCTTTAAGTAAAATATTAATAATTTAGAAATAAAGAATATATTAGAATTAAAATCTCAAAGACAGAAGATAGTGCAGGGGGTTAAAGTATTTGCCTTCCATACCAAGCCAGTACAATTCTTACAAAATATGGTCTCCCATAGAATATCTTATATACTATTTCATTCTTATGGTCCAGATCAATATATTTAACAGTCAACACATATACACCAAAGACTGATACCCTAAGAAATGTGACTGGTCCTGGGAAAGCAAATATGAATGATTCTTTAAATTTGACCTTATGATGGGGCCGGGCGGTGGCGCTAGGGGTAAGGTGCCTGCCTTGCCTGCGCTAGCCTAGGACGGACCGCGGTTCGATCCCCCGGCTCCCCCGGCGTCCCATATGGTCCCCCAAGAAGCCAGGAGCAACTTCTGAGCTCATAGCCAGGAGTAACCCCTGGGCGTCACAGGGTGTGGCCCAAAAACCAAAAAAAAAAAAAAAATTGACCTTATGAGGTCTAGGTGATAGCTCAGAGTCAAAGTCATGACTCCAGCACACACTGGAGAACTGCTGGGTATAGACAGCACTGGAGGGCACTGAACTGTCTGATTTGGTTAGTCACTATCACCAGAAGAAGCCCCCCAAGACACAGTGGAAAGCATGGGGGGAAGGGGAATCTGAACTTACAAAATTGAGATTTTTATAAAGAAACACAAGTTTATGTAGTTAAAAATTATAAACTGCATTAAGTGCCTTTTAAAGGAAAGCAAAGTACTAAGAAATGACAAACAGCATCTACTTTAGATAATAAGGTGGTCATAAAATGTTACCCTTCCCCCAACTTCCTGGCTATCTCACCTGCAGAGGGAGACCCTCCCAAAGCTGGGAGGGGTCTGGTTGGTATTTTATGGGGTTGCCTGGGGAAGTGGGGGAGGGAGACTAAGCAAGAGAAACTGAGCAAGGAAGACACACCATGGGGAGATGAGAGAAGATAGATGCAGGAACAGGAAATAGGCTGTTTAGCTTAGAGGTCATGTGAGATATGCACGTGGTGATTAGGGCCTTATAATAAAGCTGCATGTCTCCTGAATTCTACTGACTGGCTGTGGGTCATTTCCTTGCCGTTATCCTGATACCCTCAGACCCGCTTGCCTAAAGGGCACAGGCGACAGGCCAACTCCACGCACCACCTAGGACTCTATTATTAATGTTTAATACAACAATAAAAGATTTCTCAAAACTAAAGAATGAGAACTCAGCCACAGAGAGTGACTGAAGGATGAGACAAATAATACTGGCCAGGGTTGATCATGAAAGACTTTCTAGAACAAAGTTAAGAGTTTGAGAGTTACAAAGAGACCAACTTATTGATTTATTTAACATTTATCAAATACTTTCTGTATAGAAATAAATCATTGAACAAATGGTGAACAGCAAGGCTCAGGACACAGACTGCCTGTGTGATACATGGGTTCTTCTATATAGCACCTGTGTGACAATGTGCATGTTACTACAAATTTGTAAAATGGAGACTAAACCTACTTCACCAAAATCCTTGGGGCTGGAGCAATGGCATAACAGTAGTTATGTGCCTTGCACTGGACAAACCCGGGACAGATCCTGGTTCAATCCCCAACATCCCATATGGTCTCCAGAGCTGCCACGAGTAATTTCTGGGGAAACAGAGAGATAGCACAGAAGTAGGGCACTTGCCTTGCACACGGCCGACCCGGGGAAGGACCCAGGTTCAACTCCCATATACCATATGGTTCCCCCGAGCCGCCAGGAGCAATTGCTGAGAGCAGAACCAGGAGTTGGGACAGGCAGCTTCCCCCTTTATCCCCGATACCGCTGAAGTCTCACACTCACACTCCAGAATCAAACATATAAGAAACTCATCTTTACAACTAATTCCAAGAGACACCAAACCAAAAAACTGAACCAGTTCTACAGCTCCTGTAGCGCTAGCCAGACACCTCTAAATTCCACAGCAAATTAGATAGGGAAGTAGAGTAGAAAAAAATAAATTCAATAAACAAAAACAATAACACAGAAAGTTCAACTAGCAACAGAGGGTTCAATAAGTCCTCAAAAAATAACTTTTTTGGTGGGGGAGATTTGGGGCCACAACCACTGGCACCCGAGGGTTACTAATGGCTCTTCACTCAGAAATTGTTCCTGGCAGGCTGGGGGACCATATGGGATGCTAGGATTGAACTGGGTCCACCCCAGAGTGACCGCATGCAAGGCAAATGCCCTACTGCTCTGGCCCCAGAAAATAACTGTAATAATCCCATTGTGAGACAAAAATTTTCACAAATTAATTTTCTCATATTTTTTCCCACTAATTCCATTGGCCATTTATTGTGGGGGGTTTTTGTTTGTTTTTGCTTTTTGGGCAACACCAGGTGACACTCAGGTTACTCTTGGCTTATGCACTCAGAAATCATTCCTGGCTTGGGAGACCATATGGAACTGGGATGGTGGGGGGCTGAATTGTGGTCTGTCATAGGTTAGCATGCAAGGCAAATCCCACATCGATTGCGCCACTGCTCCAGCCCCTGGTCATTTTGTTGTTTTGGGATTTTTTTTTGTTTTGTTTTTCGGGCCACACCTGTTTGATGCTCAGGGGTTACTCCTGGCTAAGCGCTCAGAAATTGCCCCTGGCTTGGGGGGACCATATGAGACACCAGGGGATCGAACCGCTGTCCTTCCTTGGCTAGCGCTTGCAAGGCAGACACCTTATCTCTAGCGCCACCTCACCGACAAGCAATATGAAATAAGTTTGTGTCTCCTAAGGAGGCATTCATTAGACTTTTTTTTTTTTTTTTTAATCCTTCCAAGTAGTAATCAGGAGATCCTGGCTGCTTGGGCTCTACAGTGTTAGGGATTACCTAACACTTTTGCATCTAAGGCAAACGCCTTACCACTGTGCTATCTCTCCTATCCAACCTAGATCTTTTTATTTTGGGTTTTTGTTTTTGTTTTTGGGTCACACCTAGCTGCACTCAGGGGCTAACTCCTGGCTTTGCGCTCAGAAATCGCTCCTGGCAAGCATGGGGAGCCATATGGGATGCTGGGATTCGAACCACCATCCATCCTGGATTGGCTATATGTAAGACAAATGCCCTACCACTGTGCTATCTCTCTGACCCCAACCTAGGTCATATTTAATGGAGCTCAAGGGCCACGAGGGCTGCACCAGGTTATACTTGGAGGACCATGCAAAAATAAAGTTGGCCTTGTGCAAGGCATGTACTTAATCCTTGTAATCTCTCTCCAGTATGATTTATTGATGATCTAGTTTACAGTAGAAAACTAATGAACATAGCATATGTATCAGTAGAGCTAAATTGGCAAGGGGGGGTACATATATACAAACAAGTACCCACATGAAATAAGTTGGAAGGAGAAGGGCAAATACTTGATCTCACTCATCTGTGGTATACAGAGACAAAACAAGGAAGTAGACATCTTGAAGTAAAAAAATATGGAATAACATCTTCCTTAAAGTACTGAAATTAAAACAAGGAAATGCTCAAAAATGTTAAATGGAGGGATTTTTCAGTTTAAAGACTAAGTAAATGGGGGCTGGAGAGATAGCGTGGAGGTAAGGCGTTTGCCTTGCATGCAGAAGGATGGTGGTTCGAATCCCGGCATCCCATATGGTCCCCCTGAGCCTGCCAGGAGCGATCTCTGAGCATAAAGCCAGGAGTAATCCCTGAGCGCTGCAGATGTGACCCAAAAACAAAAAATACAAAAACTAAGTAAATGATATGTAAATAATGTCAGTAAAACAGAAAACTAATGTGTATATAGTAACTCATGTTTATTTTATTTAAGAAAAAAGTAGCATGTGCCCTTTGCAATTATTTTCACAACCAAAAATATCTCAAGATATTTTCCTGGAACCCTCTTTCTTTTACTGTCATCTAACCAAAGGGCAGAGTCTACTTCTGTTTATCAGCAAAAAAAATAAATACTTTGGGGGAGGGACACAGTCCACAGGATTCTTATGCAAGTCCAAATCCAGCAACTATCCTTTCCTTAGGGCAGTTAAGAAATATACATTCTAGGGCCGGAGAGATAGCATGGAGGTAAGGCGTTTGCCTCTCATGCAGAAGGTAATCGGTTCGAATCCCGGCGTCCCATATGGTCCCCCGTGCTTGCTAGGAGCAACTTCTGAGCATGGAGCCAGGAGTAACTCCTGAGCAACTGCCGGGTGAGACCCAAAAAAAACCCAAAAAAAAAAAAAAAAAAAAAAAAAAAAAGAAATATACATTCTAGTAAAAACTATATGCAGAATCATAGATATGAAAGAAAACAGTCAAAAATTACCTTTTTCCTTTTTTGTTTTTTTTGTATATGGCAGTTAACTAACATCTCTTTCTTTCTTTCTCTCTTTTTTTTTTATTTTGGGGTCACACCCAGCAGCGCTCAGGGGTTACTCCTGGCTCTGTGCTTAGAAATCACTCCTGGCAGGCTTGGGGGACCATATGGGATGCAGGGAATCGAGCCCAGGTCATTCTCAGGTCACCGGAGTGCAAAGTAAACGCCCTACCTCTATGCTATCACTCCTGCACAGGCAGTTAACTAACTTTAAATAGAGAGCAATTTCTCCCCTAAAATCAAAAGTTTCCAGGTCAAGTAAACAACTTTACCTAGAAATTCCAATAATTCTGCAGTGCAGGAAAAATTCCAATTTATCTGTTTGTTTGTTTGTTTTGGGGCCACACCCAGCTCAGGGATTACTCCTGGCTGTCTGCTCAGAAATAGCTCCTGGCAGGCATGGGGGACCATATGGGACACCAGGATTCGAACCAACCACCTTTGGTCCTGGGTTGGCTGCTTGCAAGGCAAACACCACTGTGCTATCTCTCCGGGCCCCAATTTATCTATTTTTAAAAAATTTAAATTCTCGGGGCTGGAGCAGTCAGCACAGGACAAACCACAGTTCGAATTCTGACATCCTATATGGTCTGAGCTTGCCAGAAGTGATTTCTGAGTGCAAAGCCAGGAGTAACCCCTGAGCAAGAGCAGGTATTAGCCCCTCCCCCCAAAAGTTTTTTAATTCTCCACCAAATACTTCCTACTTTATTTTTTGGTTTGGTCACATACAAGGCCAAAAACCAAAAAAAAAGGGGGGGGGGCATGTTTAAATCACTGCTTTTCTTTAACTTACGATTTAATGTACAAGTATCTTACATATGATAACAGCAAACTCAAATTTAGAATAGTTCTCCGATACGATAAGCAAAATCTTTTCTTTTAGAAATATTCATTTGAAAAACATAATATATTATTTCTGGTCACAAAACTCACTCTTGAAATCGTTTTTTGTTATTTTGTTTTTGGGTTACACCCATCAGCATTCAGGGGCTACTCCTGGCTCTATGCTCAGCAGGCTCAGGTGACCATATGGGATGCCAGGATTTGGTTTTTGGGCCACACCCGGCGGTGCTCAGGGGTTACTCCTGGCTGTCTGCTCAGAAATAGCTCCTGGCAGGCACGGGGGACCATATGGAACACCGGGATTCGAACCAACCACCTTTGGTCCTGGATCGGCTGCTTGCAAGGCAAACGCCGCTGAGCTATCTCTCCGGGCCCGGGATGCCAGGATTTGAACCACCCCATCCTTCTGCATGAAAGGCAAACACCTTACCGCTGTGCTATCTCTCCGGCCCCGTTGAAATCTTTTATTTCTCAGTAAACTATCTAATTATTGTCTCAATATATATTTGTTTCCTACTATATTTTTTATTTGTAATTATCTAGGTCTGACTTGAAATTTCAAACTAACTTTCTGAGTTCAAATACCAAAGACCAAGACAATTCTAATATAAAAAAAAATAAAACACCTGCTTAGGTTGGGTATCACTTCTAAGAAACACACCCACTTTACAGATGAGAACAACTTGAACTTGATCTTCCAGCTATATAATTTGAAGATTCTAGACCTCTAAACCAATCTATTACGAAGTTTAGATCAATGACTATCTTGTGAGCAACTAGGCATAAAACCCAAATTACATGTCTCAAGTTCAATAATTAAATACTATCTTTATCTCTGGCATTTTACTGTGAGGCAAGGCAAACAGGACACAAGAAGCATATTTAGTACTCTATCCCTTAAAAGCCTAACACAGGGGCCGGGCGGTGGCGCTGGAGGTAAGGTGCCTGCCTTACCTGCCCTAGCCTAGGAGACGGACGGCGGTTCGATCCCCCGGCGTCCCATATGGTCCCCCAAGCCAGGAGCAACTTCTGAGCGTATAGCCAGGAGTAACCCCTGAGCGTTACCGGGTGTGGCCCAAAAAAAAAAAAAAGCCTAACACAAATAAATATTCAATGAATACTCTTCTATAAAATGAGGCTTGATAGATAAAGATTCAGGGTGGAGTGATAGCACAACAGGTAGGGCGTTTTCCTTGCATTCAAATGACCCAGGTTCAATCATGGCTTCCCATTTGGTTCAGGAGCCTGTCAGGAGTGATTACTGACTGCAGAGCCAGGAGAAACCCCTGAGAAGCACTGGGTGTGGCCCAAAAACAAAACAAGATAAAGAACCTCTAATATAATGAAATTCGCATTCTAGCCTTGAAAAACATGCTTACAAAGAGTCAGTCAGGTGAGCAGAGTATTTCAAGCACACAACTGCATGGCAGAGAGCAAGAAGGTCCCAGAACTCATATTAACTGAACTTTGGAAAGCACTGGGTTTCATACTGAAACATTTCAAAGAATACATCAAGCAAAACGTTTATAGATTAGTTGTATTCCAGGGGCCCGAGTGATAGCACAGCGGTTGCGGCTGACCAGGACAGACCTGGGCTGGATCCTGGCATTCTTTATGGTCCCCAGAGCCTACTAGGAGGGATTTCTGAGCACAGCCCCAGGAGTAAACCCTTGGGAGCTGCTGGGTGGCCCCAAAACAAAACAAAACAAAAGAATTAGTTGAATTACAAAATATTTCCAATATGATAGCCACAAAGGCACATCATTCTTCTCTAAGAGTAGTAGCACACTTGCAAGTTCCTTAATGTTCTGGAGCGATAGCACAGTGGCAGGACGTTAGCCTTGCAAGAAGCTGACCCGAGACAGAACAGGGTTTGATTCCAGGCATCCCATAATGTCCCCCAAGCCACATTCAATCCTGGGCATCCCATATGGTCACCCTAGCCTGCCAGGAGTAATCCCTGAGTGCAGAACCAGGAAAAAGCCCTGAACACTGCTGGGTGTGACCCCCCCCCAAAAAAAAAAAAAACACCCAGTGGTGCTCAGGGGTTACTCCTGGCTCTGCACTCAGAAATCGCTCTTGACAGGCAAGGCAAACACACTGCCGCTGTGTTATCTCTCCAGCCCAAAAACTAAACTTTTTTTTTTTTTTTGGACTTTGGGTCACATCGGGCAGCATTCAGGGGCTACTCCTGACTCAGAAATCGCACCTAGCAGGCTCAGAGGACCATATGGGATGCCGGGATTCAAACCACCGTCCTTCTGCATGTAAGGCAAAGGCCCTACTGCTGTGCTATCTCTCCGGCCCCAGCCAAAAACTATTTTTTTTAAAATAAAGACGTGATGATAGGAAAATGACAACAGTGTTCACAAATAAAGAAACTAACAAATAGTCCCTCAAAAGATATAAACAGCAATTCTTTTTTTGTGTGTGTGTGTGGTTTTTGGGTCATACCCGGCAGTGCTCAGGGGTTTTTCCTGACTCCGTGCTCAGAAATCGCTCCTGGCAGGCACGGGGGACCATATGGGACGCCGGGATTCGAACAGATGACCTTTTGCATGAAAGGTAAACGCCTTACCTCCATGCTATCTCTCTGGCCCCTAAACAGCAATTCTTTACATACAAATTTAATTTCTTCCATTTGCTATATATGGAGGATTGTTGACTTTTTTCTGGTGTGATGTGGTTTTGGAGCCACATCCAATTGTGTTAGGAATTGCTCCCAGAGTATTTGGTAAATAATGCAGTACCTGGGACTAAATTTAGGGTTCCTACATACAAGTATGGACTCCAGCCTTCAAGCCTGGCCCCATGTGTTTGTTTTAAAGAATGATTCCATGTAAGGGCCAAAAAGCAGTCAAACCATAGCACTAATTAGTGAGTCAACGTTTAAAAAAAAGGCAAATCCAAAAGGCACTGGCTGATCTCATTAGCTCTGCTTAAGGAACTTTCTGGATATGACTTCATTCCTGTATTACACATCTATATTTAGTTAATACCTAATATGGATAAAGTCCTGGACTAACAGCCATTTCCTCTCTCCACAAAAAAGAAACTTCCTTGCCTTATTTCTATCAACAATGCAAAGATTAGTGTACTCTTTTCTATCAACAATAAAAATATTAGTGTATGCTTTGAAGGGTGAAGCTTTTAAAAATATATATATTAACAAAATTTAAATATGTAATTGTTGTTAAAAGTTGGAACTGCTTTGACATCTTAAATTGGAAAACAACCCTAAAATCAAATACAAGATGTTCAAGTTCCTTAAATTTATAAACAAACCCTTTAAAATTACTTTACAAAATACCAATCAGGACCCCAAAATGCAAAGAGCTCTTGAGGTAATGGAAATTTTAGTTTCATTTCTAATTTAACCAACAGAATTGAAAGCAATCAAACTCATTTAATAAACCATGTAGTTTCATTTAATAGTTTGTTTTAGAAATATTCCTATATACTCTCAAATGTCAATTTTTAATTTTTTCTGCATGACTGAAAATAGCAAATAATGAAAATTAAAATCTATGGGCCAGTGAGATAGCATGAAGGTAAGGCATTTGCCTTCCTTGCAGGTCAGTGGTTCAAATCCGGAATCTTCTGTGGTCCCCTGAACCTACCAGAAGTGATTTCTGAGTATAGAGCCAGGAGTAACCCCTGAGTAATGCCAGGTATGACCTAAAAAAAAAAAAAAAAAAAAAAGGCAGATTCAGGGGCAAGAGTGATAGATAGCACAGCAGTAAAGCGTTTCCCTGGCACGCAGCCAACCCTGGACGAACCCCGGTTCAATTCCTGGCATCCTATAGCCTGCCATACCCCTAGTCTGCCAGGAGTGGTTTCTGAGTACTGCCAGGTGTGGCCCAGGATCGAAACAGACTACATGGTTCTTAAGGTACATGATGGTGGGTTTTTTTTTTTCCTAGTTTTGGTTTGTTTGGTTTTTGTTTGATTTGGGGCCACACCAGTGCTTGGGGCTTATTCTGGTTCTACACTCAGGGATCGCTCCTGGTGTTATTATGGGGAAATAGAGAGAGACAAGGACTGACAATATATGGTGCCAGGGGTTAGAACCCAGGTCAGAAGCATGCAAAGTTAAGCACCCTGTCCATTGTACTATGTCTATGTTCTACTATGACAAAAAAAAAAAAAAAGACAAGTCAGTTTTCCAAATGACAACTCAATAGCCTACTTAAAAAAATATCAATTCTAGGGGCCGAGCGGTGGCGCTAAAGGTAAGGTGCCTGCCTTGCCTGCGCTAGCCTTGGACGGACTGTGGTTCGATCCCCCGGTGTCCCATATGGTCCCCCAAGAAGCCAGGAGCAACTTCTGAGCACATAGCCAGGAGTAACCCCTGAGCGTTACCGGGTGTGGCCCAAAAACCAAAAAAAAAAAAAAAAATCAATTCTAGGGGCTGGGAAGGTGGCGCTAGAGGTAAGGTGTCTGCCTTGCAAGCACTAGCGTAGGATGGACCACGGTTCGATCCCCCAGCGTCCCATATGGTCCCCCCAAGCCAGGAGCAATTTCTGAGCACATAGCCAGGAGTAGCCCCTGAGCATCAAATGGGTGTGGCCCAAAAACCAAAAAATATTTATATATATATCAATTGTAGGGGCTGGAGAGATAGCATGGAGGTAAGGTGTTTGCCTTTCATGCAGAAGGTCATCGGTTCGAATCCTGACACTCATATGGTCCCCCAAGCCTGTCAGGAGTGATTTCTGAGCATAGAGCCAGGAGTAACCCCTGAGTGTTGCTCGGTGTGACCCAAAAAAAACAAAAAACAAAAAATATAAAATATATATATATATTTATATATTATATATATTTATATTTATATATAATGTAATTTAATATATTTATATTTATTTTATATATATTTATATATTATTATATATATATAATACATATATATATCAATTCTAATCATCTTCATTCAAGTCTGAAACAACTACTTCAAACTTGGGGTCAGAGAGATAGTACATCAAGTGGGTAGGGTGTTTGCCTGGCAAATAACAGACCAGGGATCAATCCCTGGCATCCATTATCATCACCCAAACCCACAAGGTGTGATTCCTGAGCTCAGAGCCAGAAGTAACCCCTGAGTACCGCTGGGTGTGGCTAAAAGCAAAACAGAAAAAAAAAGAAACAAAACCATTTCATACTTGAATCTCTTAGTGCCTGCCTAATAGGGAATACAAAATTTTCAAGCCAATAATCATTCTTGGCTCTGACTTTGGTATCTCAGCTCTCAATATTGCTAAAAATAAAAGAACCTTAATAGGCAATAATATAATCTAAGGGTTGGAATGATAGTACAGTGGGTAGGACATTTTGCCTTGGATACAGTTCAATTTCCGGAATCCCATATGGTCTCCTGAGCCCACCAGGAGTGAGTAGAGCTAGAAGCCCTGAGCACTACCATGTATAGCCCAAAAACAAAACAAGAATTAAAAAAGAAAACAGGCAATAATATAATCTAACACAAAGACCCTTGCTGAGTCATCAGAACAATGAACTCAATTCTTCAACCAAGTAGCTGTAAAGTTGCTTCTCAAGAACATATCTGTGCACTCTCTCCTCCAATCTTCTTTTGCAAGAGGGGGTAAAATATCTGTTCATTTCATAATAAGCATCATGTTCAATATGAAGTCATTTTCTTTTTTAAAATGCCAGGGATCATATCCAGGACCTCAAACATGCAAGAAAACTTTTCTATCAGTTGGCATTTTGAGACACTAAATCAGAGGTTACCAAGCTTATTTAGCCTACCACTCTTCTTTAAAAAAGGAAAAAAAGGCTCAGTAACCCCACTAAAAACCTACCTTCAAGCAAACAAATCAAAAGTGCACACAAACCTAAGGCCCTTCAATGACCCCAGAATCCCCACCTCAGAGAGTAGAAAATCTTGCCCTCTTTAGGAAACAACTAACTACTATAAATCAAAGCAGCAAATAGGAACTAAGACTTTATTTCTCTGGGTCCTGGTAGAACTTCTGTGCATTTAACAGACCTTTGCTTTTCTCAATCATGTGATTTTTTTTTTTTAATCATTTCTCAAGCTAGAAAGATGGTACAGCAGGTAGAGCACTTGCCTTGCACGTGGCCAACCAAAGTTGATCCTTGGCATTCTATATGTTCTCCCTGAGACTGTAAGTAGTAAATTCTGAGTGCGGAGCAGAAGTAACCCATGAGCATCACCATATGTGACCCTTCACATACACACACATACACACACATACACACACACACACACACACACACACACACACACACACACACAAATCTATCAGCCTTTTCTGAAATCAAACCAGTACAAATAAGAAACAAAAATCAAAACAAGTTTCTATAATTTCCTTTAGAAAATATTTTATCAATGGTCAATCAGTGTTAATACATATTTACGGGGGACAGCTTGATAGCACAGGAGGGAGGGCACTCGCCTTGCACAGTCATCCCAGGTTAGATCCCTGGCATCGCATATGCGTCCCCTGAGCCTGCCAGGAGTGATTCCTGAGTGCAGAGCCAGGAACCCAAGTATCATCAGGTGTGGCCCAACAACAAACAAACAAAAAACATATTTATGTCTGAGCCAGGGAAATTGTTCAAAGGGCTGTAGTACATGCATTACATGTCACAGACACAAATTCTATCCTTGGTCCCCAGGGATTGCACCAGAAATAGCCCCTGAATTCTCCCTAGTGTAGTCAAAAAAACAAAAAACTTTTTTTAATTAGACCCAGGGATGTACATCAGCAATAGAATTTGTCTTGTGTGTGAGGTTCTGGGTTTGATCCCCAAAACTGGAAAGGGGATTGTTAACATAAAAAATACACATGTGAGGGGTGGGTTAAAAAAAATATACATGTGGCCAGAACAATAGTACAGTGGGTAGGGCACTTGCCTGGCAAGTGGCCGACCCGAGTTCAATCCCTGGCATTACATATAGTCCGTCCCCCCCCAAATGCCAAGAGTGATTCCTGAGTTCAGAATCAGGAGTAACTCCTGAACACCATAGGTGTGAGCCCAAAAAAAGAACAGTAATACAAAAGTACATTGTGTGTAACATATATATATAAAATGCAGTTAACATGGTATCTCACACATAGAAAGTGACCATAAATGGATTTTTTGGTTTTGTTTCTTTGTTTTTGGGGGGGTTTTGGGGTCACACCCAGCAGCGCTCAGGCGTTACTCCTGGCTCTAGGCCCAGAAATCGCTCCTGGCAGGCTCGGGGGACCACATGGGATGCCAGGATTCGAACCACCGTCCTTCTGCATACAAGGCAAATGCCCTACCTCCATGCTATCTTTCCAGCCCCGCCATAAATGGATTTGAAGAAGTTCAATTAAACAAAAAATTATATTATTTCTTCTAACTTAAACACTGAGGAAATACAATAGAAAAGACACGCAAATTCAAGAAAAGTAAATCAATGAGAATAAGTATTCTAAATACATACATATTATCTCTTCCTAGTACTTCTAAGTCATATCTATGATATCTTTGATGAAAAATATTTTCCCTAAAAGTTATTGGTATACAGGGGGCAGATTGATAGTAGAGTAGATAGAGTATTTTTGCCTTGCATGCAGCCAACCTGGGTTTGATCCCTGGCATCCTATATGGTCCCCCAGGCACTACCAGGAGTAAAACCTGAGCAATGCCAGGTATGGCCCAAAGACCAACAACAACAAAAAGTTATTAATTAGTATAGTGTTCATTCTTATATTACAGCTCTCCTGACTTCTTTTTTTTTTTAATCTTTTCTTAATACATATATTCCCTTCCTGCTACCAACCTAACTCTTCTACACAGCTAAGCTTCTTGATGGAGTTGACTTTATATACAGGGCTCCATTCCTATACTTCCTATTTACTTTCTACCAAAATGACACCAGAATTACCACTATTAAGAATACTAGGGGCCGGGCGGTGGCGCTGGAGGTAAGGTGCCTGCCTTGCCTGCGCTAGCCTAGGACGGACTGCGGTTCGATCCCCTGGCGTCCCATATGGTCCCCCAAGAAGCCAGGAGCAACTTCTGAGCGCATAGCCAGGAGTAACCCCTGAGCGTCACAGGGTGTGGCCCAAAAACCAAAAAAAAAAAAAAAGAATACTAACAGTGGGTCCGGGAGATAGTACAGCGGCGTTTGCCTTGCAAGCAGCCAATCCAGGACCAAAGGTGGTTGGTTCAAATCCCGGTGTCCCATATGGTCCCCCGTGCCTGCCAGGAGCTATTTCTGAGCAGACAGCCAGGAGTAACCCCTGAGCACTGCCGGGTGTGGCCCAAACACCAAAAAAAAAAAAAAAAAAAAGAATACTAACAGTAGGGACCGGAGAGATAGCATGGAGGTAAGGTGATTGCCTTCCATGTAGAATGTCGGTGGTTCTAATCCCGGCATCCCATATGGTCCCCTGAGCCTGCCAGGAGCAATTTCTGAGCATAGAGCCAGAAGTAACCCCTGAGCTGCCAGGTGTGACCCAAAAACAAAACAATACAAAACACACACACAAAAAGAATACTAACAGTAATATGTACCTAAAATATTAGTAGGAAAGTTATGTAAGCCACTATGACCAAAATAAAGATTATATATTTATTTAAAAAAAAAAAAGAATACCAACAGAAGGGGTTGGAGATAGCATGGAGGTAGGGCGTTTGCCTTGCACACAGGACGATGGTTTGAATCTTGGCATCCCATATGGTTCTCCGAGTCTGCCATGAACGATTTCTAAGCGTAGAGTCAGGAGTAACCCCTGAGTGCACCTAGGTGTGGCCCAAATATAAAAAAAAAAGAAAAAAATGGGCCCAGAGAGATAGCACAGTGGTGTTTGCCTTGCAAGCAGCCCATCCAGGACCAAAGGTGGTTGGTTCAACTCCCGGTGTCCCATATGGTCCCCCGTGCCTGCCAGGAGCTATTTCTGAGCAGACAGCCAGGAGTAACCCCTGAGCACCGCCGGGTGTGACCCAAAAAAAAAAAAAAAAAAAAAAAAGAATACTAACAGGGGCTGGAGCAGTGGCACAAGCTGTAGGGCATTTGCCTTGCACGCGCTAACCTAGGACAAACCGCAGTTCGATCCCCACAGCATCCCATATAGTCCCCAAGCCAGGAGTGATTTTTGAGCGCATAGCCAGAGTAACCCTTGAGTGTCACTGGTGTGGCCCAGTGGCGAGAGAGAGAGAGAGAGAGAGAGAGAGAGAGAGAGAGAGAGAGTGTGGCCCAGTGGCGAGAGAGAGAGAGAGAGAGAGAGAGAGAGAGAGAGAGAGAGAGAGAGAGAGAGAGAGAGAGAGAGAGAGAGAGAGAGAATACTAACAAATTCCAAGTCGGTAATACACAAGTCACTTAATACAACTAGTCTCATCTTTTTTTTTTTTTTTTTTTGAGGAGGGAAGAGCAACTAGGACCCTAATGCTGGAGGAGGAATTATCTATGATGCAGTGGTCCTCAAACTTTTTAAACAGGGGGCCAGTTCACTGTCCCTCAGACCATTGGAGGGCCGAACTATAGTAAAAACAAAACAAAAACTATGAACAAATTCCTGTCACACTGCTTATATCTTATTTTGAAGTGAAGAAACAAAACGGGAACAAATATAATATGTGGCCTATGAGCCGTAGTTTGAGGACCACAGATCTAGAGCCTATGATCAAACCTAAATCTTCACCCATGTGAAGTATATGTTCCACCAATGAAGTTATATCCCCCAATCTTCTTAAGAACTCATCCTTAGCTTTCCTCCTTTTTTCTTTTTGTGTGTGTGTGTGTGTGTGTGTGTGTGTGTGTGTGTGTGTGGTTTTTGGGTCACACCCAGCAGTGCTCAGGGGTTATTCCTGGCTCCAGGCTCAGAAATTGCTCCTGGCAGGCGCGGGGAACCATATGGGACACCGGGATTCGAACCGATGCATGAAAGGCAAACGCCTTACTTCCATGCTATCTCTCCAGCCTCAGCTTTCCTCTTGTAATACTACTTTATTACAACTTTATCTCCTTCCCCAGTATCTCCCCTACAGTACCATGCCAGTTGTGAAGAGTAAAAGTTCCTCCAAATTGATCAGAACTAAATCTTTAGTACTTTCTCTACTCTTGCTTCATTCAACCAACAAAATGATGTCTAATACTTTGCATGCCATATCAGTGTTTTATATATACCAAGTCTAGCCTGCCTAGATTACTTTCCAAATATCAATCTGTGTAACCCCAAACTTCTACCAGATACCTCCATCTGACATTTCATCACCCAGAACTTACCACACCATAATGAAGTTTGTTCCTCCTCTGTCTATTCAATAAATGGGATCTCTATCAACTAGTGATTCTAAATAGATATCCAAGTTTCTCATATCATTTCTCATACTTAACCACATTAACTCCTTCTTCAGTATTTTCCTAATTACTGCACCTTCAAAATTTTTCTAAAATTCATTGTCATCTCTTCATCACTACCCAAATCCAAGCCATATATTATCTCTGATTGCAATGATAAACCCTTCTTTGTGGGGGGGAGGGATAGCTCTGGAGATCAATCAAACTTAGGACCTCACAAATTGGCAAGCTAAGTGCTCTAGCACTAAGCTACTTCCTCATCTCCTGTTTGTTGAATCTTGACTCTTCATTTTCCAGAGTGGTCAGACTCTGAAAAAATGCAATTAAACCATGATGCTCTCTTACAGTCGCACTTGGAAACTGCCCTTTTAATTGAAGATCAAATTTGCATAAAATTTAATGACCTTTATGATGCAGCTCTATGACTCCTTGCTCTACACATAATTTTGATCTTTATATTTCAATCTCTGAATTAGTTCATTATTTCCAGCCTTTATATATGCCAACTCCTCCAGTCCAAAATGTTCAAGTCATTCTTCTAATTATCATTCATCCTGCATGTCATTTACTCAAAAAAGCCTCCAGAGTTCCCATCTCAATTGTTTCCTATCATTCTCTCTCAAACACCTAGTACTCATCTTTTTTTTTCTTTCTTTCTTTCTTTCTTTTTTTTTTTGGTTTTTGTTTTTGGGCCACACCCGGCGGTGCTCAGGGGTTACTCCTGGCTGTCTGCTCAGAAATAGCTCCTGGCAGGCACAGGGGACCATATGGGACACCGGGATTTGAACCAACCACCTTTGGTCCTGGATCGGCTGCTTGCGAGGCAAACGCTACTGTGCTATCTCTCCGGGCCCAGTACTCATCTTTAATACAATTATGACTGCTGTATGTATATGTTTGTGTATTTTCTTTTCTTTTTTTTTTTTTACTTTGAAGCCATGCCTACACACCAGGCTGTGCTAAAGAATCACTACTGGCAGTGCTCTAGGGATCATATGCAGTGCTAAGGATTGAATTAGGGTCAGTCAAGCATAAGAAAAGTAACTTACCCTTCTACTAGCTCATACAATTAGGTGTGGGGAGGGAGAAGAAGGACTGGGCCACACCTAGAGGCACTCAAGGATCACTCCTAGCTCTGCGTTCAGGAATCACTCCTAATAGTGTGCTCGGGAGACCAAATGTGATGCATTTAAGGAAAGCTTTAACCTCTATACTATCTTTCCAGTCCAAACACTCTTATTTTTGGAAGAGGCAGAGGGTGACATCCAGCTGTGCTCAGGATTTAGTCCTGGCAGTGCTTGCAGGAACATATGTGGTGGCAGGGAACGAAGGAGGATGAGTTTCAAGTGCCTTACCCAAAGTACTATCTCTCCAGCCCCCAAATCATCTCTTTTTTATTTTTATTTTTTTGGTTTTTCAGGCCATACCCGTTTGATGCTCAGGGGTTACTCCTGGCTAAGCGCTCAAAAATTGCCCCTGGCTTGAGGGGACCATATGGGACGCCTGGGGATCAAACTGCGGTCCTTCCTTGGGTAGCGCTTGCAAGGCAGACACCTTACCTCTAGCGCCACCTCGCCGACCCCTAAATCATCTCTTTTTTTTTTTTTTTTTTTTTTTGGTTTTTGGGCCACACCCGGCAGTGCTCAGGGGTTACTCCTGGCTATGCGCTCAGAAGTCGCTCCTGGCTTGGGGGACCATATGGGACGCCGGGGGATCGAACCGCGGTCGGTCTCCTAGGCTAGCGCAGGTAAGGCAGGCACCTTACCTCCAAGCGCCACCGCCCGGCCCCTCTAAATCATCTCTTAAGATCTTAATTCAATTGGATTTTGAAAAGCATAAAAGAAAAAGGTCACAGTGATATACAGGACAAAGACAATGCTGAGAATCTAAATACTATAATCAATCTTGTTCATTACTAACTGTGACTTTCTACTAGATTACACTATGAGCTCCTTGAAGACAAAGGACCTTTCGTTCTTTTTTGTTTTTTTAATCTTTCCAGCCCTTAATATGTGGTAGGTATTCCATTAATGTTTGTTTCTATTAAGATACATGCTGTGCCCAGCTATTCTCACACAAAATTTGTGTTGGGCCAGGGAAGAAATTCAGCAGTAGAGCACTTGCCTTCATATATACACGCGAGAAGTCCTGCGTTCAGGGTGTGAGGTAGGGAGGTGGTTGTTAAATGGGGAAATCAAAAGTTTTTAAAAAAAATTGAACTTTCAAATAGAACATAAAAGGCCTATCTTCAAGTCACTTAATCAAATTCTATCAGCAATTCTAAGTGCTGAGAGACCTCACAACATGTGCTTTCTCTCAGCAAAAAAAGAAACAAGACCAGCAATAGTTCAGGGGTATGGCATCTGCCTTGTACTTGGCTGACCTGAGTTCAATCTCCAGCATCTCATAGGGTCCTCTGAGCCTGCCAGGAGGAATTTGGGGGGGAGTGGCACTCAGCAGGGGTTACTCCCTGGCTCTGCACTCAGGAATCACTCGGATGCTGGGGACAGAACCCCGGGTCGAACGCATGCAAAGCAAACAACATACCCACTGTGCTATGGCTCCAACCCGCAGGAGTAATTTCTTTGTTGTTGTTGGGTTTTTTTTTGGGGGGGGTCACACCTGGCAGCGCTCAGGCTCTATGCTCAGAAATCACTCCTGGCAGGCTTGGGGGACCATATGGGATGCTGGGATTCGAACCACCGTCCTTCTGTGTCTAAGGCAAATGCCCTACTGCTGTGCTATCTCTCCGGCCCCAAGAGTAATTTCTTGAGTATTGCCATATGTGACCCAAAAAACAAATTAATAAGTAAATTAGCATATACAACAAAAGAACAATAGCAATCATTTCTTTTTGTTTGTTTGTTTTTGTTTTGTTTTTTTGGGGGGGCCACACCCGGCATTGCTCAGGGGTTACTCCTGGCTGTCTGCTCAGAAATAGCTCCTGGCGGGACCAGGAAGGTGGCGCTAGAGGTAAGGTGTCTGCCTTACAAGCGCTAGCCAAGGCCAAGGAACGGACCGCGGTTCGATCCCCCGGCGTCCCATATGGTCCCCCCAAGCCAGGGGCGATTTCTGAGCACATAGCCAGGAGTAACCCCGGAGCGTCAAACGGGTGTGGCCCAAAAACCAAAAAAAAAAAAAAGAAATAGCTCCTGGCAGGCACGGGGGACCATATGGGACACCAGGATTCGAACCAACCACCTTTGGTCCTGGATCGGCTGCTTGCAAGGCAAACACCGCTGTGCTATCTCTCGGGGCCCAATAGCAATCATTTCTATAAGCAATTTTGTTTTGTTTTTTTGAGTCACATGCATTTTTACTTTATTATTTTCTGTATTTTGTAAGTTTTCTTTAGTAAATACATATAGTTTTATAATTTGAGATAACACCTCTTTAAAGAGCACAAAACATTCAAATAACTATGCTAGAAAACAAAATATGGCTATCCTTTTAAAATTCAACAACAATATTTAAACTAAAGCCAGACAAGTTTAGATATTGCTTATGATAAAGATTTTAAAACATACTTTGGGGCCCAGGATGTGTGCGATGGCAAAGCACAATGGTATGTATAACCTGAGACCAGGGTGTGATCCAAACTCCACAGTCACACATACAAAAGAGGGCCAGAGCTATAAGATAAGGGCCATAGAAGATAAAGCATTTGCTTTGTAAGTAGCAGACCCCAATTAGCTCCTAGCACCTCATACAGGCCCCAAAACACAGTAAGGAATGATCCCTGAGTACATAGTCAAAGCTCTGGGAACAGTTAGGTGTGGCCAAAAAACAAAAGAAAGTGTATTTGCAATCCAGAGTCCCTCTGAATAACAAGAATTCTAAAATGTGGGACCGGGAGAGATAGCACAGCAGTAGGGCATTTGCCTTGCAAACAGCTGTTCCAGGACAGACAGTGGTTTGAATACTGCCATAATGTCCCCTGGACATTAAGAAATTGCCTAGAGCAATTTCTTCTTCTACTTTTTTTTTCCGGAGCAATTTCTGAGCGCAGAGCCAGAAGTAACCCCTGAGCACCGGTGGGTGTGACCCAAAAACAAAAACAAAAAAAAGAACTGTAAAATGTAAATAGAATGTGCTATTGATATCCAGAAACAATTTTTACATGATTTAATGAGAATAAACAAGCAAAAATCAATCTACATTTTTGTTTAAATGCTTTGGGGAACAAACCAAGGACCTCACATGTGCAAGTTATTCTACTAATATACTAAATCCGATACCCAAATTTTCATTTTGTAAACTTTAACCCATTTTTCTCTTGACTTGTCTATGTGCTTTTTTGTTTTTGTTTTTGTTTTTGTTTTGTTTTGGGTTTTGGTTTTTTGGACCACACCCGGCGTTGCTCAGGGGTTACTCCTGGCCGTCTGCTCAGAAATAGCTCCTGGCAGGCACGGGGGACCATATGGGACACTGGGATTCGAACCAACCACCTTTGGTCCTGGATTGGCTGCTTGCAAGGCAAACGGCGCTGTGCTATCTCTCCAGATGTCTATGTGCTTTTAAATTATAATGAAGACTTTTCTGGGGACCAGAGCTGTGGTTGCCTGCACTAGCCTAGGATGGATCTCGGTTCGATCCATCCCCCAAGCCAGGAGCGATTTCTGAGTGCCTCGCCAAGAGTAAACTGGGTGTGGCCCAAAAACAAACAAAAACAAAAACAAGACTTTTCTGGGTTTTTTTTTTTCTTTTAAAGCCAGTCAAATTGAGCAATGGGGGGAGGGTTATATACCAACTTTTATGATACTAATGTTAATAAGTTCTGATAAACCACTGCCATGGACCAGCCCGGGGTTTGTTTGTTTGTTTTTTTAAGTAACAAAACAGCCTACATTGATTCACTTTGTTTTTATTAAAATTTCATTTAAAAAAATAAAATTTCATTTTAGTAAGCTACCACCTGATTTCTACTACCACAATAAAGTAATTGTTAGCCAAGAATAACATGCATAGAACTCACATATCCTTAAATGTTCTTAATTACTACAGCTCTCATCTAATTGCTGTCTTATTTTCTCTCATGTTTTATTCAAATTCTTTTTTTCTTCTATTACCATACAAATAAGTAGCGATGCTGCAGTGTTGTAAAATTGAATACTTAACATTATCACAGAAGACTTACAGCTTTGCAACTATTATGAGAACTAAATTATTTTCAAAATTTTAATTATTTCACTATAAAGTTGGAAACAATAACTTCAGTACAAAAAAAGAAAACCTGCTGTGTCCCTAGAGTCCACTGTAAATCAGCTTCAAAAAGCATAAATATCTATGAATCAAAATGTATGCTCAAAAGCTCAATTTAGCCCTGATTCCAATACTGTTTCTTCTTTAAAATGCTAACATTAAAGTTTAAAATAATTTTTTATTATTATTATAATTTATTTTCAATCTAGAAAATTCGCAGCCATCAGCAGTTTCAGTGCAATTTCAGGTGCAATTGGGAATTCAGGAATATCGGTTGAGCTGTTAGTGTAGTGAACCTTGTAGGTAAAATACATGCATACTTTGGATAGAATATGTGAAGGGAATCTCTCTAAAACTGACTTCATTGGTTTCATCCTCAGCAAAGTGATCCAGGCCACTCAACATGGCTTTTATTGTTCCTGATGTTAATGTATGTTCTCTTTTTACAATAAACTCGTGGCCATCAGAGGATATTAATTTGACGTACATAGCATGAAGGCCTTCACAGCCACCATAGGTTTTCTCTTCTCCATCCATTCCATTATGTTCTTATTAAATTCCACTTCAATTCCAGAGGAAATTCAGTAGTAGCTCTTGAGCTCCACAGCCACAGCCACAGCCACAGCTCCAGGGCCGGTCCCGCCTATCCCCTCCCCCGACCGGTGGTGTTTAAGATAATTTCTTTTCTTTTTTGTTTTTTTTTTGTTTGTTTTTTGTTTTTGGGTCACACCCGGTGGTGCTCAGGGGTTACTCCTGGCTGTCTGCTCAGAAATAGCTCCTGGCAGGCACGGGGGACCATGTGGGATTCGAACCAATCACCTTTGGTCCTGGATTGGCTGCTTGCAAGGCAAACGCCACTGTACTATCTCTCCGGGCCCAAGATAATTTCTAAAACAACGTTCAAGTATAGTTCTATTTATCTACATTGGAACTTTTAGAAATGTACTAATAGACCTATGCAGCCCCCTGGTTTTATATTTTAAATAAAGAGGTGGGGAAAACTGAAAGCAAATATGGCTTTACTAATTCCTCAGACTAATACTTAGTCCTGAGCACTGAAAAATAAAAGTCAAGTCTCAAGAAAGACAACAAGACTGAAAGTTGCAAGAAGGTAATTCACAAATTGATACCTGAAATAAGTTTAGATTTCTGTCAAATCATACTTGGATGGTTTATAAGCATGACCTAAGCAGCAGCAGCAGCCACACCCAACAGATTTTAGAGTAGGAGATCACTCCCAATCAAATTAAATGCTCAGGGCCTCACACTTGCTAGGATGTATTAGACTTCTAGTGCTATCTACCCCAGTCTGACTTTAAAACACTTCCCATCCTGTCTAACACTTTCCTTTTATGGATTGATTCATTCCCTATTCAGAAGGCACAGAAAATTGACCATCCAACCACTCTAATGAAAGAGGAAATGGGAAATTCTTACTCACTATCCTTTACAGGCTTCTAGGTATTTCTGTCAGCATTATTTCAAACCAACTGAAACTTGTAGTTAACAGCCAAATACTCCCTATTTCATACCGTATTGAGTTCCCCATGTGTTAAGTCCCCCCTGACTCAGAAACCTCCATCTCTCCCCATGATAGCATCATTCTATCGTCTCTGTCTCTTCAGTATTTTAGTTAATCAAAATCATCACTTCACTTTGAAGTGCCAGGGATCAAATCTGAGCCTCCCATACAAACTGTGTTCTCCAGTCCTTTGAGTCATCTGTCTAGTCCCCATAAAGTTATGAGTTACACCAACCTGCATCAAATTAAGTTTTTACAACCACTACTACAATCCCAGCCACTTAATGCATTCTACCATCAGACTGTCCCAATTCATTGATTCAATAAGAAGTTTAAATTCCAGCCCACAAGGGGCCGGAGAGATAGCATGGAGGTAGGGTGTTTGCCTTGCAAGCAGAAGGTCGGTGGATCAAACCCTGGCATTCCAGATGGTCCCCCAAGCCTGCAGGAGTGATTTCTGAGTGTAGTGCCAGGAGTAACCCCTGCCGGTGTGACCCAAGAAGCAAACACCAAAAAAAAAAAAAAAAAATCCCAGCCCACAAAACTCTACAAAAGAACTTCTCCCTTAACGAAGATCAGAAATAACATCCCATCATATATCAAAATTACTAGTGGGAAGGAGTTAGACTTATACAAAAAAAAAAAAAATCCCCAAACCCAATCTTTCCCAAATTCTCTCATTTGTGATTCAACAATTAATATTTACTTTTCATACACATACTCATGTTTACCAATTTCAAAATAATACCAATAAGAAATAATGGTGTAAATATGGAAGGACTACAGGTATCAGAGAGGAAGGGGTGGGTTGATAAAACTACAAGAAGTTTTAAAGGTTAGAGCTAGGCAAAGTTCTACCAATGATATTTGATATTCATTCAGATATCCAGGATCTTAAATACATAGTTTCCAATTCCAAAGCATGGCAGACCACATAGTGACAGGAAAATGCCAAAGAAACCATTTCATTTACCATATTTGGTACCCTCTTATATACTATGCAGAACAAAACACAAGCCTTACTCTCAAGGAAGCATTGTCTAATTGGGGAGATCTGCACATAAATATATGTATACAAAATACGCAGGACAAATGTTTCTTTGCTTTCTGTAGAACATTGTTCTGAGCTTATTATATACCACATATATTAACTAGTTCATTCCTATGAGATTAGTCTATTAATATCCCAATTGTGTAGTGAGTCACAGAGAGATTTAAGTAATGTGTCTTGAGATACACAATTAGTAAGTAGATAAATTGGATTAGAAACCCAGGCAGAAGTTAGATAATAAGGAGCCTCATACCCTGGGTATAGGCTTTAAACTTCACCCTATCGGCCAATGATTTCCAGGATTGTGCATCAAAATATATACATCATCCTGGGTGTGGATGACAGAGAAGGCATCCCCACCAATTAGAATGACGACCTTTGTAAACCTATTTTTTTTTTTTTGGTTTTTGGTTTTTGGGCCACACCTGGTGACGCTCAGAGGTTACTTCTGGCTATGTGCTCAGAAGTAGCTCCTGGCTTGGGGGACCATCCGTCCAAGGCTAGCGCAGGCAAGGCAGGCACTTTACCTTTTGTTTTTTTGGTTTTTTGTAAACCTTTTACTACCCTTTCTCCTCTAGGTGTCGGGAGTAAATAAAGCAGAAATAGAGAGCTGCTAATACAGCTGCTATACAGCTAATCTGAAGACACTGGGTTCAAGAACAGAAACTTCAAAAGCAATACTCATAAGGAAAAAGTAACTGAATCCAGTCATACTAGTTGGAAAGACCCTAGCCAATTTCTCCTTTTGGATTTTGTTTTTGTTTTTTGCTTTGGGCTGTACTTAGAAGCAACTCCTGTTGGTACTGGAGGTCATACAGGAGCAGGAAATTTTTTTTTTTTTTTTTTGGTTTTTGGAACACACCCGTTTGATGCTCAGGGGTTACTCCTGGCTATTCGCTCAGAAATCGCTCCTGGCTTGGGGGGACCATATGGGACACCGGGGAATCAAACCGAGGTCCCTCCTAAGCTAGTGCTTGCAAGGCAGACACCTTACCTCTAGCGCCACCTTCCCGGCCCCAGGAACAGGAAATTTGAACCGGGGTCAGTATGATGCAAGACAAGTGCCTTAACTCCTGTACTATGAGTCCGTCTACTCATAATTTTATAACTACCTAAATAGGTTAAACACCCTTTACATTTGTTCAGAAAAGTCTTCTGTTGAGCCAGAGAGATAGCATGGAGGTAAGGCGTTTGCCTTTCATGCAGAAGGTCATCAGTTCGAATCCCAGCATCCCATATGGTCCCGCCCCCCCCCTGCCTGGCAGGAGCAATTTCTGAGCATGGAGCCAGGAGCAACCCCTGAGCACTGCCGGGTGTGACCCAAAAACCACCACAAAAAAAAAAAAAAAAGTCTGCTACAAACTCATATATATCTTGACAATAATTGATACTATTTAATTCACTGAACAATTAACACCTTACCCCTTTAGTTATTTGTTTATTTTTTCTCATACCCACCAGTACCTCTGGGGATCATGTGGTACCAAGGATCAATCTGGGACTCCCTAGCACCTGCCCTCTCAATTTCAATACAAATACATTTACAAAGTATTTTCCATTACATGCATTTTCCACACAACTTTTAAGGAAAAACAACACTATTTCTAAATTTATTTCACAATTCACCTAGATCTTTCCTTTTTCCTTTAAAACAACTATCTGGGAGCCAAAGCAATAGTATAGCAGGTAGGGCATTTGCCTTGAATGTGGCTGACCTGGATTCAATCCCTGGCATCCCATATGTTCCCCAAACCTAAAAGGCGTAATTTCTGAGCGCAAAGCCAGAAATAGCCTCTGAGCCACTAGGTGTGGCCCAAAAATAAAAATTAAAATTAAAAAATGAAGGCCGGAGAGATAGCATGGAGAGTAAATAAAGCGTTTGCCTTGCATGCAGAAGGTTGGTGGTTCGAATCCCAGCATCCCATATGGTCCCCCGAGCCTGCCAGAAGCTATTTGGCTTAAGGCATCTGCCTTTCAAGTGTTAGCCTAGGAAGGACCCTGATTCCCTGGTTCGATCCCCCAGCGTCCCATTTGATACCCACATATGGTCCCCCATATGTGAGTGCATAGCCATAAATAACCTGTGAGGGCTACCGGGTGTGGCCCAAACCCCCCCCCAAAAAAATGAGGGGTAGAAGTGAAAGCACAGCAGTAGTGTTTTCCTTGCACACGGCTAACCCAGGACAGACCTGGGATCGATCCCCCGAGTCCCATATGATCGATCCCCTGAGCCTGGAACAATTTCTGGGCACACAGACAGGAGTAACAGCTGAGCATCACCGAGTGTGGCCAAAAAAAAAAAAATTTTTTAAATTAAAGTTTGGGCCCGGAGTGATAGCACAGCGGCGTTTGCCTTGCAAGCAGCCGATCCAGGACCTAAGGTGGTTGGTTCGAATCCCGGTGTCCCATATGGTCCCCCGTGCCTGCCAGGAGCTATTTCTGAGCACACAGCCAGGAGTAACCCCTGAGCACTGCCGGGTGTGGCCCCAAAACCAAAAACCAAAAAAAAAAAAAAAAAAAAAAAATTAAAGTTTATGGGGAGCCGGAGCAATAGTACATTAGGTAGGGGGTTTGCCTCACATGCAGCTAACCTGGGTTCAATAGCTGGCATTCCATATGGAAGTACTGCCAAGAATGAAGCAGAGCCAGGAGTAAAACTTGAGCACCACCAAGTGTGGCCCAAAAAATTAATTAAAAATAAAAATTTTTTTTTTTTTTTTTTGGTTTTTGGGCCACACCCTGTGACGCTCAGGGGTTACTCCTGGCTATGCACTCAGAAGTTGCTCCTGGCTTCTTGGGGGACCATATGGGACGCCCGGGGATCGAACCGCGGTCCGTCCTAGGCTAGCGCTGGCAAGGCAGACACCTTACCTCCAGCGCCACCGCCCGGCCCCCAAATAGGTACACTTTTTTTTTTTTTTTTTTTTTTTGGTTTTTGGGCCACACCCGGTGATGCTCAGGGGTTACTCCTAGCTATGCGCTCAGAAGTCGCTCCTGGCTTGGGGGACCATATGGGACGCCGGGGGATCGAACCGCGGTCCGTCTCCTAGGCTAGCGCAGGTAAGGCAGGCACCTTACCTCCAGCGCCACCGCCCGGCCTAAAAATAAAAATTTTAAAACAACTATATAGAGCCAGAGGAATAGCACAGCTGGTAGGGCATTTGCCTTGCATGTGGCCAACCCAGGTTCAATTCCCAGCATCCCAGATGGCCCCCAGAGCCTGCCAAGAGTAATTTCTGAGTGCAAAGTCAGAAGTAATCCCTGAGCACTGCTGGGTGTGGTCCAAAAACAAATAAAAAAAACTACCCTGATTTATTTACAACAGTATTAAGTTATACCTATGCTGAATGACAGGACAGTAGAAAACATTTTCCCTCTTATTGAAAAACAATTTATCCAGGGTAACCAAGTCAGTGATAACAAAATTGCTTGAGGACCAGGGATTCAGTATTCAAGTTCATGCCTGGTCTGAATGAGACCTGGGTTTGATACCTGGGTCTACACAAAAGCAAAGACCATGGCTTTAACCCTGGTTCTCTGCTTCCAAGTCCAGTGAAAAGACTAACAAGTATGCCTTTAACAGCTCACAAACATTTTTTAGGTATGTATGATGCAAGACAGAGACAGGGTTAGGACCCTTACCTTCCATGAAGCTGAACTCAGTTCAACTCCCTATACCAATGTGGTTCCCCACACACACAGTACCAAGTGTGAGTTATTAGTATAGAAGCCCAAGTACCACTGAGTTTGACCCAAAAAAATCAGGATAATAATAATGCATGTAAGAAATATACACATAACACCTATCCCAATTTCCCAATTATTAATTACTGATTGGCATTATCATGTCTATCATGTATTTTTAACTTTCAGATTATCTAATTTAGTAAAGAATACTAATACTAACATGGCAAATTAGGAAGGAGCACGCAAGTAAATTTCGGAAACAATGCGTTCTACTGTGCTCTAAATTAAAGGGTTAAATCATCGTTATGTAGGGCATTCAGAGCTCTCTGATATGCTTCATTTCTTTCTCATGTCTTATTGGTTTGGTTAGGAGCATTTTTGTATAATACTGGAAATAAAAGTCATGACTGAGAGTATCTGTATTCTAATTCGAAACTGAATGCTACTCCCATAGTTTCACCATGAAGTATCATGTTTTTATAGATTACTTTTTTAGTAGATACACTATTTTTGAGCTTACGGAAATGCCTTCTTAATCCTGACTCAACAGTAAGTGTGTTGGAACACTAATCTCTGATTCATTCTTCTCCATTTTCCAAACTGCCTTCTTGTACTCTTTCCCTTTCTCTTATTTCAGGTTCCTTCCCCCAGTCTCTGAAATTGAAAGAACTCCATCTACCAAAGTTAACTGAGATCTGAAGATAGGTTAGGAGTTCTAGACCTGCCGGCTAATTCACGTCCTGAATTAAAATGTTTCTAAAAATAAGTGGAAAAAAAAGAAAAGAAAAGAAAAAAACCCACCCTAAACTTACAAACACTGTTTCTATCATTCGCTGATCCCTTCTTATTTCCTCCCCTTTCCTTCTTCCAAACCAAAAAGCAAACTAATTCTAGAGTCCGACAGACTTTGGCAGCTCAAAACGGAGCTCTGTCTGGGGGTAAGCCGCCGACGTCAGCATCAAGGGCTTTAGAGAAAGTTGGGAAAGAGGCCGCTGGATCCAGATGTTCCTGACTTCTGCGCCCCGCGGACAGCAAGATACAAAGGCTCTCGAGAAGGCGGCGGCCCTGTTGGTGCGCCGAGCGGATCGCTCAGAACTGAAGCTCTTCCACTGAAGCCCCAGAGCCGGGGCTCTCCACCCCAGGGAGCTCAAGCCAAGAGAGGAATTCTCGCCCGCATGCGTTGGGCTCCCAGAACCCAGAACCGGAGGCGGGGGAGTCGCCCGACCCGAGCCTGTCCTGGGCGAGCGGCGCCGAGGGGAGCAGCCAGAAGGTTGCATCAGACTCCACACTCACTCGGCGTTGCAAACAAGAAAACCAGATGGTGGGTGGTTCAAATACCCCCCGGGCAGGAAAACCCTAAGCTGGGAATCTCGGGCTTTTCCGGGGGCACAGAAGAATGCCAACTCCTTTTCAGAAAAAAAGAAAAAGAAAAAGAAAAAATTATTTTTTGGACAGGCATCGAACATTTCCAGTTGCAGGGCCGGCGAGAGAGAGAGACAGCACAGCGGGAGGGCGTTTGCCCCAGGACGGACGGGGGTTCGAATCCCCGCACCCCAAGTGCCTGCCAGGGGCGATCTCTGAGCGGAGAGCCAGGAGGAACCCCTGAGCGCCGCCGGGTGTGGCCCCAAAGCCAAAAAAGAAAAAATTTAGAAAAAGAAAAACTCAAGTTCCAGTTTCATAGCCGCGGGGAGGGCGCGAAATAAGCCAATAACTCTCCCTCCGAGAGCTCCGAGAAGTTCAGCCCCCGCGCTCGGGGCTGCGCTGCGGGCGTCCCGGGCCGCGGTCGGGGGCCTCGGGTGAGGTCACCGGGGGCGGGTGCCAGGATCTCCCCCCGAGGCCCCGGGCTGGGTGGGGACTTCCAGGACCGCGAGGGCGACGCGGGGCCCCGAGCCGGAGGAGCCCCGGAGCTGGAGGCGGGGAACGCCGGCTTTCGGGCTGGGGGGCCGGGCCCCGCACTCTCGGGCTCCCCGCAAAGCCCGGGGATCGGGTGGTGCCGAGACAATGGGCCGGGACACCGCCCCCCGCAGCCCCCAGGGCGCCGCCTCGGCGAGGGGGCTCCCTCCCTGCCTCCCTCCCTCACCTTGACGAAGAGCTCAATGAGGGGCTCTTTGTCCTCCTCCTTCAGCCCGTTGAGCGGCATCGACAAAGCCATGGTCGGGTCGGATCGGATCGGCTGCGCTCCGCGGACGGCGGCGGCTTCTGCTCTCGGGGCTGCCGGTGCGGTTCCCGCCGCGCGTGTCTCCCCGACAGTGCCTGGACGGGCGTCGAGCTAGCTCCCCTCCGGCGAGTCGCCTCCGTGCTGCCTCACGCCCCGCGCGCGACTGCCAGACCGCCGCGGCTCCGGCGGCTTCAAGCTGTGGGCGGGGCTTCGCCGTGGGCGGGGCTTCTTATATGGGGCGGGGCCAAGGCTGCCAGGCTTTCCAAAGGAAACGGGAGGAAGGCCCGGTTGGACTCTGGGGCGGGGCCACCCACGCGCGCTGTGGGCGTGGCCTGGAGATTCAACCAATCCTCCTCGCCGAGGCTGATAAAGAGGTGTGGGCTAAGTGCCGGTATTGGTGGTGGTGGGCGGGGCTTGTGGCCACGCCCCCTACCGAGGGAAAGGCGGGAGGGAGACTTCCCCGGCGTGGCGGAGCCTGGCACCGCCTCCCGCCGCTCCCTGGGCGTGTCCTCGCAGCTGCTCCTGGCGCCGATCCAGGTGACCTCATGCGTTCTGACGGCTGGAGAGCGAGCTAGCTGTGTTTCCTGCCATCTTCCCTGCTTGTAGCCAACCCCAACCTCTCAGGACTCGTTGCTCTTGCTTCCAGGCCACCCTCCTCCTAAGTGTGTTAAGTGAAGCTGCCTCACACAGGGACAACTTTTTGGAAAGTTTTCATCTTCCTAAAAGCATTTCTTTTTCCTCTTATTCATATTTTTAGGGTTTTGTTGTTGTTGTTGTTTTGGGGCCACACCCAGAGGTGCTCTAGGGTTAGTCCTTGGCTCTGCCCACTAGACTCACTCACTCCTGACAGGCTAGGGCGGGGGATATGGGATATTGGGGATCAAACCCAGATCGGCCGTGTGCAAAGCTCTGCCTCATCTTTTTCTTTTTTTCCCGTGCCCACCCCTTTTTTCTTTTTCTTTTTTTTTCCTCTGATTTATTTGTCTTACCCTTGACTCTCCATCACTTCTGCTGTGCTCCCTATATTGTGCTAGGCCTGGGGCAATAAAATATGGATCGGATCTCATCCCTTGCAGAGACATACACACTGCTTTCAACTAAAACCCCTCAAGTGCCTGCCTAAAGGCTGCAAAGAATTCCCCAGCATTGTCAGGGCTCTTTCTCCTCCCCCCAACCTCCATTGAATTTGATTATGCGCCAGAATCACCTTTGTGCGAGCTATTTCAAACCTGTCTTATTTAATTTTTCTATTATCCTGTCCTCTCTCTCAGTGGAAAGACTACTTTGGGAAGAGGAAACATCTGACAGTGCTAAGGGACCACTCCA
This sequence comes from Suncus etruscus, assembly GCF_024139225.1. Lineage (NCBI taxonomy): Eukaryota > Metazoa > Chordata > Mammalia > Eulipotyphla > Soricidae > Suncus > Suncus etruscus. Next base: position 52,438,466 of record NC_064853.1, read on the forward strand.
GGCCAGCTCTGGAGACCATATGCAAAGCGTAGGCTGAAATCAGGTAGGCTACAAAGTCTAGCTACAAGCAAGGTGGGGATCTTACCTTCTGTCTTATCCACCAGGCCTTTCTCCAACACCAGGAGTTCCTATTTTAGCAATAAAGGTGATCCTCAATCTGTGAAAGAAAGAAAAAAGCAGGTAGGAGGGAAATACTTAATGTTGGACACTTTGTCTGGATTTACTGTTATTGAATGCCTGGGGCAAAAGTCAACCCTCTGGAAAGTTAATTGTTTGCTCCCTCTCCTGACTTTTGCTCATGGTTGACTCAGCTGCTCCTCCTTCCCAGGTTTGTGAATCCTGGGAAGAGAAGACATAGTTCTGTCTCCACATCCTAGTACTTAACACATCAGAATGTTAAACAAACCAAATGACTAATTGTATATATGACAACTTCCTCTCCCAGTCCAGTCGCAGATTGCCTAGATACTCTCCTAGAGACTCTTATTTGTTTGTTTCTATTTTGTTTTTGTTTGGCGGACACACCCTACAGTGCTGGTGGGGGAGTGGAATAAGGATATTACTTGAGGGAGCCTGTAATGCAGGGGATGGAACCCAGACTTCCCCCACACTCAACATCTCTCTAGCATTTGTAGGGATTTTTTTTTTTTAAAGAGCCATGTAGCCAAAAGCTGGTAAGGGAAACAAACTGTTTTAAGTATTAGAATCAGAGTCCATAAAGCCCCTAACTTCAATTTCATTTCTAGAAGTGAGTGGGGTCATTACTGGGTCCAGGCCTTAACACATGTTCTGTTCAGTGATGGCTGTTATCACTACTGTCCCCATCAACCCTACAGGCTCGAGTGTAGTCATTTCATCTCCCTAGACACTAGCTTGTTAAAAAAGAAAATAGCCGACTGTAGGCAGCTCCCCAGATAGAAACTAGAGTCAAAAACAAGCTGAAACACCTGGCTGAACTCTGGTCTGAACTCTGGTCTGAGTCCAGTATTAGTTTTTCAGGAACTCATGACCTGAACCCAAAATCTCTTCCAACCTCCCCCCTCTAGTCTACCTTTAAAAGGACCAAATGGAAACAATTCAAAGCAGATTCAAGCCTTAAAAACAAACATTGGAACTTCAATCTACCCTGAGACAAAGGAATGGTTCAAGGTGCTCCGGTTTTCTCAGACGTTCCTTGGGGTTTATCAAATTCTCTTTGAATCAGCTAATGGTCCCTCCCTGTGGTGATTGTCTCTGACAGGCCACATGCTGACTTAACATCACCAGACATAGTCATCATGGTGCCTGCAGTCTGAGGAAGAGCTAAGGAGCTGAGGGAGTTCTTTGGGCCTCACTGACCTCTGACAACACTGATGCACCCTGATCCCCAGATGCAATCCCAGTGTTAACCACAGAATCCTGAACTAGTGGGTGTCTGAGGCTATCTGTGCTTTGAAACCTGGATATATGGTTACTCCCACCTATGTTTCTTGGTTTCCTCCCGGTGTCACCAACAGGAATGTGCAGAGCAAATTTGAGGAATAGAGTGGACAAGGGTAGAATCGGGTTGTTTATGCAAGAAACTCCAAATATATACTTTGCAGGGCCAGAGCAGTGGCGAAAGCAGTAGGGCTTTTGCCTTGCATGCGCTAACCTAGGCTATGCAATCCCCCAGCATTCCATATGGTCCCCCAAGCCAGGAGCAATTTCTTTTTTTTTTTTTTTTTTTTTTTTTGTGGTTTTTGGGTCACACCCGGCAGTGCTCAGGGGTTACTCCTGGCTCCATGCTCAGAAATTGCTCCTGGCAGGCACGGGGGACCATATGGGACGCTGGGATTCGAACCGATGACCTCTTGCATGAAAGGCAAACGCCTTACCTCCATGCTATCTCTCCAGCCCCAGGAGCAATTTCTAAGCACATAGCCAGGAATAATCCCTAAGCATCACCGGGTGTGGCTCAAAAACCAAAGAAAAATGAAAATTAAATTAAAAATAAAATGGATATATACTTTGCATTCAAATCTCATCGCTTAATGCTGAAATGATGCTCGTTTATACTCCTGTTTTTATAAAACATCATGAAGAAAACTGATGTACACACCACACACACATGTGTGTAACTCCTCTAATTTCATCTCTTACTCACTCCCCTTTGCTCTCTACATAGACATACTGAAATGTTTGCTATTCCTTGAATAAATGAATGAAGCATTCTTACCTTAGGGCCTTTGCACTCTTCTCCCTCTGTAATATTCTTCTCTCAGAATTCCAGCAATTTCTTAACCTTCTCTCAAAATTTCTACCATTTCTGGCCTCATCTTGCAGGTGTTTGCTCAAACACCAATTTAAGATTGTAAGCTGTTCCAGCTCATTTCATCTTTGTTTTTTGTTTTTGTTTTTGTTTATTGTGGTTTTTGGGTCACACCCGGCAGTGCTCAGGGATTACTCCTGGCTCCATGCTCAGAAATTGCTCCTGGCAGGTACGGGGGGCCATATGGGATGCCAGGATTTGAACCAATGACCTTCTGCATGAAAGGCAAACGCCTTACCTCCATGCTATCTCTCCGGCCCCATTCATCTTTGTTTTTAATGTTGTTGTTGTTTTTTGATTTTTGTTTTTGGGTCAGATCCAGAGGCGCTCAGGGGTTACTACTCCTGGCTCTGCACTCAGAAATCACTCTTGGCAGGCTCTATGGTATGCCAGGAATCGAACCACCTTCCATTCTGAGTGGGCCATGTGCAAGGCAAACATCCCTGCCGCTGTGCTGTCTCTCCAGCTCCTCATTTCATCTTTGATACATATTTTACTCCTCCTTTGATAGTTTTTGAGACATACCTGGTTGTGCTCAGGAATCACTTCTTGCAGTGACCTTTCAAGGTGCCAGGGATCTAACTTGGATCAACGGCATTCAAGGCAAGAGCCTTAACCCTGTACTATTGCTCTGGTTCCCATATTTTATTTATCTGCAAAATGTCTGGCTACACTCATAGAACATAAACTCTGTAGGGGCAGGGATCTTTGTTTTATTTCATTTATGACTATATTTCCCAAGAAAACAACCTTAGGTATGGAGTAATAACTATGGAAGGAGTACATGTGCAAAGTCCAGTAGCTTCTTGTACCCTTAGTTTGCCTTTTGAGAGTTCTTGCTCTCTCAGAGAAGTCAGGTAGTCTGTTTATGATTACCACAGTATAAGGACTTGACTTTTCCAAATGACAAAATGATGCTTCCCAAAAGTCTCCTTGCTCCCCCACCCTAGGTCCAAACTCAACTCTGTCTGAAAACGAGGGAGTGAACTAAGAGACTTGTGTCTACAAATTCTGAGACTGGACTGCCTGGATCCCATTTATCAGCTGTCATTTATCAGCTCAGAATAACTACCTTACTCTCATTGTGCCTCAGTTTTTCAACTGTAGGATGGGCCTAAAAATGCCTGTTAATAGAGTCACTGCGGGGCCGGGCGGTGGCGCTAAAGGTAAGGTGCCTGCCTTGCCTGCGCTATCCTTGGACGGACCGCGGTTCGATCCCCCGGTGTCCCATATGGTCCCCCAAGCCAGGAGCAACTTCTGAGCGCATAGCCAGGAGTAACCCCTGAGCGTTACCGGGTGTGGCCCAAAAACCAAAAAAAAAAAATAGAGTCACTGGAAATTTAATAATTTATGCTGGCACATGGTGACTGCTCTGTAAGAAATAACAATCTATCAATTATACACATATTATATACATCTGTCCAACAGTTTCAAGCCCTGAACTCCCACAAGGTATGGCAGACATCTAGCTGAGCGTTTTCACATTCATTCACACAGATTCCTCACAGTGTATCAGAAAACAGTTTTCATTGTCCTAATTTCTCAATTAAGGAAATGGAAAGTCAGAGATAAGTAATATTTTTAGTAACTAAATTCTTTAACTGGGGGCCAGAGAGATAACATGAAGGTAAGGCATTTGCCTTGCATGCAGAAGGTAGGTGGTTCAAATCCCAGCATCCCATATGGTCCCCCGAGCCTGCCAGGAGCAATTTCTGAGTGTAGGGCCAAGAGTAACCCCTGAGCATTGCCGGGTGTGACCCCACAGAATAAATAAATAAATAAATAAATAAATAAAATAAGTTCTTTAACTTAGCATGCCCATCTTTAAGTAGAATATTTCATAATCCAGACTTTACAAGTCTCTAAACCTGGTTCCTTAATATACGGTTTTAATTGCCTAGTACAGATATTTATATTTATATGTAAATAAATATTTACATGTCTATACACTTAGAAATATAATATTTAATTACTATATTACTAATATACTTGTAAGTATAATATTTTTATTTCTATATACTTAGAAACTTAAAAATGGGGTTGGAGCAGTAGTACAGTGGGTAGGACATTGCCTTGCACATGACTGACTGGGTTTGAGCCTCGGCATCCCATTTGGTTCCCTGAGTGTCACTGCCAGGAATGATCCTTGAGTGCAGAGCCAAGTCAATTACCATAGTCCTTATCCCCAGAGGGGGTCTAGATCCCTGGGAATAGACATTTTTATTTGTTTACTAATACTTTACATTTTTTATTTCTTGTGTCCTATGAATATATTAAAATTGATTTACGGGCCCAGAGAGATAGCACAGCAGTGTTTGCCTTGCAAGCAGCCAATCCAGGACCAAAGGTGGTTGGTTCGAATCCTGGTGTCCCATATGGTCCCCTGTGCCTGCCAGGAGCTATTTCTGAGCAGACAGCCAGGAGTAACCTCTGAGCATCGCTGGGTGTGGCAAATAAATTAATAAATAAATTAATTAATTAAAATTGATTTACTAGAAGGGAAACAAATGTAAAAGCACATTCTGGATGCAGTGTCTGTTCTATTTCTACTGGTAAGAACTGTGACTTGGGGTGGGCTTGGCCTCTCACCACCGTCTTGGTCTCCTTCCCATCATCACACACTTGAATGGAAGAGAACTAAGAACCCCTCCATCTGTGTCTGACACTCGCACACTAATTCCAGCTGCTGTGAGGGCTGCTCTGGAGCATGACACTCCTCTCTCTCTCTCTCTCTCTCTCTCTCTCTCTCTCTCTCTCTCTCTCTCTCTCTCTCTCTCTCTCTCTCTCTCTCTCTCTCTCTCTCACACACACACACACACACACGCACACACACACACACACACCATTTGTATGCAATGCAGATCTGTTCTCCTGGGAGCCGAAACCCTACCCTCAGCCCCTTTCTGCCTTGCTCCCTTGGAGACTGTCTTGGGAAAGTTACAGGTTTCCTTCTGTCACTTGGAAGCTGCTGCAGCCAGGAAGGGAACCCAAGTTGACTAAGAGCCAGGGCCTTAATTGGATTGGATCCCTGTGGAGGCCATTAGCCTGCAGCTTGGCAGGGAGGAAATATTTCCTCCCCCACCCCAGTCCCCACTCACACACGCCCCAGCCAAGATCTTCTATGCCCTACCACCCAAATAAGGCACTATATTAAGTTTCCAACTATGATTATTCTCCCTTCCATCTGAATAGCCTTTGACTGTTCCCAGACATAGCAAAGACTATCAGTTTTGTGAGGAGTCTCGGTTGCTCTCTTTATTCACTCCTGCCACAAATCTTTCCAGAAGGCCTACTATGTGACAGGCACTATTCCAGATCCAGGATAGACTGCTTTTTTGCCTTTTACAAAGATTCCATTCTGCTTGAAGACGGACAATAAACCAAGTATCCAGGCCAATATACCCATGGCTGGAAGAAAGAAGAGCTCCCAAAGAAGCTGTGAAGGGGCTTGGATGTCAGGTGCATGAAACAGGCATAGCCTTCTCTGAGAAAATAACATGTGAGTGAAGACTTAGAGGAAATAAGGGTGACATTTGGGTAAACAATGTTCTTGAAGAGAGAACAGCAAGTACGAAGATACCTAGGCAGGAGTTTCCTTGGCATGTCTGAGTTAGAGATAAATGAGAAATTCGAAGTCCAGACAGTTTGGCGACTTATTTGCCTAGACCTCCTGTCACAAGTTCAGGGCTTTTGTCCACTTTCCTGTGTAGTGAACACTGAAGAGCAGCAGAGGATATAGAAAAAATATTGGTAGTGGGGGGTGGTGAGAGTGAAATGTAGAGGAAGGTGTGGTGTTGGAACATTGTATGCATGAAACCCTATTATGGGTGGTAATGTAAATCACAATGCCTAAAATGTAAAAATAATGTCCTTTAAAAAACATAAATGTTGGAGCCGAAGAGATAGCACAGCAGTGTTTGCCTTGCAAGCTGCCGACCCAGGACCTAAGGTGGTTAGTTTGAATCCGGGCGTACCATATGGTCCCCTGTGCCTGTCAGGAGATATTTCTGAGCAGATAGCCAGGAGTAACCCCTGAGCACCGCCGGGTGTGGCCCAAAAACCAAAACCAAAACAAAACAAAACAAAACAAAAAACCCCACAAATGTTGAGGCCAGAGAGATAGCATGGAGGTAGGGCATTTGCCTTGCATGCAGAAGGACGGTGGTTCAAATCCCAGCATCCGATATGGTCTCCCAAACCTGCCAGGAGCGATTTCTGAGTGTAGAAGCCAGGAGTAACCCCGAGCGCTGCCGAGTGTGACCCCCCTCCAAAAAAATGTTAACTTCATTATAAACACATTACCATGACTATAGCAAATTTAAATGTAAAAAATTAAGAATGGGGGGCTGGAGAGATAGCATGAAGGTAAAGCATTTGCCTTGCATGCAGAAGGTCAGTGGTTTGAATCCTGGCACCCATATGGTCCCCGAGCCTGCAGCGATTTCTGAACGTAGAGCCAGGGGTAACCCCTGAATGCTGCCAGGTGTGACAAAAAAAAAAAAGAATGGGGAAGCTGGAGAGATAGCACAGCATTAGGGCATCTGCCTTGCAAGCAGCTGATCCAGGATGGATGGTGGTTTGAGTCCTGGCATCCCATATGATCCCCTGAGCCTGCCAGGAGTGACTTCTGAGCACAAAGCCAGGGGTAACCCTAAGCGCTGCCGGGTGTGAACCCCCCCAAAAATTAAGAATGATAAATACTAAGAAGATAAAAAAGAGAAAATCTTCTGAAAAAATAAGCTGACAGACTGAAGTACATGCTTTGCAATGTGGAAAGCTCCGGGTTCCAAATGGTCTCCTGGATTCAGAAGTAGCCCCCAAGCAGTTCCAACTATGAGTTGCCAAAATCTTGGGCATATGTGAGTGGCACTGAGGATGAAATTTTCCGCCTCATGTTTGCAAGGCAGCTGCTTTAGTCACTGAGCCATTTCCCAGTCCCTCAACAATATAATTTAATAACTGCAATGTTTTGTTACATAGACAAACTTTTATATAAGCAAAAAGTTTTTTATTTTTATTTATTTTGGTTTGGGGACCACATCTGGCAGCATTCGGTGGTTACTCCTGGAAGCTAGGGGAACCATATAGGATGCCACGATCAAACCTAGGTTGGCCACAGGCAAAGCAAATGTCCTACCCACTGTGCTATCACTCTATCTCCTTGTTTTCTTTTTTTAAATTTTTGTAAAAATTAAAAAATATTTTGTTTGTCTGCAGTGCAGGGAATCAAAACCAGGTCTCATGCAAGTAAGTGCTGATCCAGACAAATCTATTTGTTCCTTTGTATTCCAGGAGATAACCATAACCAGTGGTGCTGCTGCTCAGAAGCATGCAGTTTTGGAGATCAAACTGAGGTCTCCTACATGCAAAGCTGCATTCTAGCCCATTGAGTCATCTCTATGTCCTTAACACTACAACTTGGGGGGCGGGAGGCATACTCGGCAATGCCCAGGTGATACTCTTGACTCTGCACTTAGGAATTACCCCTGGCAGTGCTTGAATAACCATATATGATGCCAAGAATAAAACCCAAGTCAGCCTCATGCAAGGGCAAATGCCCTACCCACTATACTATAGTGCTGGCCCCAACCTAACGTTACTATTAGATACATAGTGAGTGTGCTTTATTTTTACTTATTTATTTTTTTGGTTTTTGGGTCACACCCGGCAGTGCTCAGGGGTTATTCCTGGCTCCAGGCTCAGAAATTGCTCCTGGCAGGCACGGGGGGACCATATGGGACGCCGGGATTCGAACCGATGACCTCCTGCATGAAAGGCAAACCACCTTACCTCCATGCTATCTCTCCAGCCCGTGAGTGTGCTTTATATCTTAATAGGTTTGTTTTAATATGTGCCTGATTGACCATATTGCATATTCAATCTCATTTTACATAAAAGTCAAATTGAATGTTAGGTTGCTTCCCATTTTGAAGAGGAAGAAACTGAGGTTCTTAAAGATTACATCAGGAGTAGGGGGCTATCTCAAAGAGTTAGAGGGGCCTGAGTGACAACACAGTGGATAGCCATTTGCCTTGCATGAGGCAGATCTTGGGTTTAATACCTGGATCCCATATGGTCCCCAAGCATGCCAGAAGTAACACCTGATTGCCCCAACAACAAAAACAAACAAAAAAAAGTGTTAGAATACAGGCTATGAGTCCCAGGTTCAATCCCAATTATTAGTTGGCCCTCTGAGCACCACGGAGAGTGGACCCAAACAAAAAACTAGGAGTAGTCCTGAGCACTGCCAAGTATGCCATCATGCTCTGCCCACCCACCCCCCAAAAAAAACAGCTAAAATAATTTTCCCATCTGAAATAGGTGGACAGTAAGTGGCAGAGCCCAGATGGTAACCCACCCTGTGACACATTTACAGACCTGCTCCAGAAGCCTGCTCTGTCCTTCACTTCTGACCTAAGGCTGAAACTATGACCTTCAACACAGAGAAATGGCTCATGCCACAAAATAGCTCACCAGAGCTAGGAGCCCTGGCAGTCACGAGGTCTCCATTTCTTGCCCCCCCCCCCACTAAAGATATAGAGACTAATCAGGACAGCATTTGTCCTGGGATAGTCCCAGGGATGAGTTGCCCACTTCCCAGCTTTTCCCTGCAATGTTAGAGCGAAACTCAGTATTTCTTTCTTTCTTTATTTTATTTTTTGTTTTTGTTTTTCAGTGGTGCTCAGGGATTACTTCTGGCTCTGTGCTCAGAAATTGCTCCTGGCAGGCTTGGGGGACCATATGGGATGCCAGGAAACGAGCCCAGCTCTAACTGTGGTCTGCCACATGCAAGACAAATGATCTATCTGTGCTATCACTCTGGCCCCTACTCAGTATTTCTTAACAGCCATAAAGTTTGACTTGTAGAAAGATATTTCCTCCTCCATCTTTGGTCATTTACAGTTCATTTATTTGGTACTTTGAGGCCAGAACAATTGGTCCTTTGCTTCACAGCTAGGTAGCAAAGGGAGCGTTAAATGATTTGAAATTCAAGCAGGCAACACTTATTTTTTTTAAGCTAAGAAGTGCCCTTCATGCTTCAGAAGAACAAATGAGTTCCTCAGCTATGAGGGGGCTGAGGCTCAGCCATCCAATGAAACCCTTATAAGGAGGGCAAAAAGAAAAGCAGCAGGTCTGATGGCAGCACAGCTGCATCCTATGCCTTGGCCATCTACCACTCTCCCTTGATGGTAGCTTGAGTGATATAGCAATACAGACTTTGTTCATTTGTTTCCTGTATGAAATAGCCATTAATCTCATTTAGAGCAATTGCCATCTCTGTTTGAACCAGGAATACCAGTGAACACTAATACCCCCAGGAAACAGTTCCTAGCAGATGGACAAGAATTTTGCCTGAGCTGATCTTATCAATGGTCAGAGTCCCATAGGTCCCATAGTCCCATCAATGGTCAGAGACCAAATGTAGGCAGTTCTCCACATTTACTTTCCATCTTGGTTCATTTTTTTTACTTCACAGGTGAAGCTTTGCAGGAAATACTTTCTTCCCTTCAAAGAATGTCCCCTTTAGCTTCTAAATCTACTCTGCCATGTCATCCAGCAGAGCACTCAAGGTCGAGTGAACACGTTCAAGTCCCACAAAATACTGTTACTTCATTCCAATCCCATTGGATGAAGGCAAGCGGGAAGATAAGTGACAAGGACAAAGATGGTGAAGGAGGCCATTTCTGATCCACAGTATCAGATCCTGTGTATCAGAAATAAACACTACTAGAGTCAGGATGAACAGGATATTTATATAACCTTAAAACATCCCCATAGATAACTTACTCCTTGCTAGGGAGAAAAGTATAACTCATACAATGGAGAAAACAGACCATCTCCTACTGGGTGATGCAAGTAACAATGCCCCACCTCCATTTGGCCAACACCCAGTGTGTCTGGAGAAACTACCCAGAGGCATACAATATCACTTTTGTGATATTCCTGACCATGTATAACCTGAATTGAATCATGAGGAGGTGTCAAATCCAGCAACAGCTTATAAAATAATAACAGGTCTGTGTTCTTCAAAATGTCAGTGTCATGAAGACAAAGTTGCTGTTCCAGGTGAGAGGAGAAGCAAAACATAGAATCTCTAAGTATAATACTTGGTCTTGTCTTGGAGCTGATACTGAAGGAAAAGAATATGACAAAGAACCTTACTAGGTCAGTTGACAGAATGGGAATATGGAGAGTAGATGAAAGTATTCTATCAGTGCTAACTTTCCTGATTTTCTTAGTTTCTAAATTTCCTTGTTCCTAATAAATACTAAAATGTCAAGGAGTTAAGCAATATTAATGTTAGCAATCTAAAATGGTTTGAACCTATAATGCATATTCCATAATGATTGTGTATCTATACCTATTTAATCTAGTTTTTAATCTAGTTTTCAATCTCTCTTGTATTTATATATTGAAAATAAAAAAAATAAATGTGGTCAATAAAAAAAATGTGGTAAATGAAAAAAAAGTGCACCCAGGTAAAAGATATTTAAGAGTTTAAAAAAACAGAGAAAGCACATGGTCAAGGTGTTTGCTTTGCATGCTGCTGACCCTGATTCAGTTCTCAAGAGCCTACATGGTCCCCTGGGTACTGCCAGGAATGTCCCCTGAACACAACCAGCTATGACTCAAAAGCAAACAAGAAAAATTCTTTAAAGCTTGAAATCTTGGAATATTGGAGGGGGTGGGGGTTGAGTCACATTCAGTGGTATTCAAAGGTTGTGACTTTGAGCTATCTCCTCAACCCTTAAAAGATTTGTTTGTTTGTACTGTACTCTCAACTTTCCTTTTAGTTTGCATTTATTTCAAATTTAAATAAACATCACAGTATCCAGAGGGAGTTAAAAGTTGAACTCCCAACTGAAATCAGGGAAGTGATTTTCCCTCCTTGAGTGAGTAAGGGGGCAGCCTTGTTTATTCTATGACCTCTCTTCTTAGGAACATTTTTTATGTGTTGGTTGGTTTCGCTTTTGTGAATAGCCAGGAAGAACCTCTTAGTTTCCCATCTTTGGGGCCCAAGATCTGACGCTCAGGGTTGGGCGTCTTAGGCAACCAACGGGAAATCTTACCCACAGTGTCTTTCCAGAGAGTCTGGGTATCTGGGATCCTCTGATGGGCAGTGGAGGAGGAAGGACAGCTGTGTCCTTTCCAAAAAGTCATGCATGAGTCCTCCTTGTGGCCTGAACACCACCCCCTATTGTCTTCAGTGAGGCTGGGTTTCAGGGGAACTCGGACCCACCTTTTCTGTTTCCTGCTTGTCGGGACCTATTCAGTCTGTGGTCTAGAGACTGCTGCCTCTTCCAAAGAGGCGCTCTGTTGTGTGTAAGAGTCCCAGAGTTAATTTCTGAGGGCCCTGCTCAGTCAGTGATGACAAGTGACTAGCTAGCAACTTGCAGCAAGTTTCTTCATCAATGCCAAACTCAGTTTCCTCCTCTGTCAAATGCGTGCACTTGAGAAGATCCAGTTTTGCTGCCACAGAGACCAATCCATTTAAAGACATGGTGACAGTGACAGTGAGTTTCACTGGCAACAGACTGGAAGGGAGGACCCAAGTTTTCAGAGGAACAGTCTGACTCCTACTCAGTCATAGGAAGTGGTTTTTATAGGAAAAGGGAAGAGGGAAGGGCAGGTTACAATTTAGTGGGCTTAAGAGCAACCAATAACTGTGCCCCAGAGACCCAATAACAAAGGTTTCTAGATGACTTTCCACTTTGTCCTTATCTTACATCTTTGGGGGAGAACAAGATAAAGACAACTGTTCTGGTTCAGGAATGCTGCTGTTTTTAAATTTATTTTATTTTATTTTATTTTTGGTTTTTCGGCCACACCCGTTTGATGCTCAGGGGTTATTCCTGGCTGAGTGCTCAGAAATTGCCCCTGGCTTGGGGGAACCATATGGGATGCTGGGGGATCGAACCGCAGTCATTCCTTGGCTAGCGCTTGCAAGGCAGACACCTTACCTCTAGTGCCACCTCGCCGGCCCCATTTTATTTTATTTTATTTTTGGTTTTTGGGTCTCACCCGGAAGCACTCAGGGGTTACTCCTGGCTCTATGCTTAGAAATCGCTCCTGGCAGGCTTGAGAGACCATATGGGATGCCGGGATTTGAACCACCGTCCTTCTGCATGCAAGGTAAATGCCCTACCTCCATGCTATCTCTCCCGCCCGTTTTTTAAATTTTTTTAAAAAACTTTATTATTATTTACAATTATTTACAAAGCTGTTCACCATACAGTTCTTTCAGGCAAACACTGTTCCAACATTGTGACCACCACCAGTGTGACCTTCCCTCCAATAATGTGCCCAATTTCCTTTCTGTTCCTGGCTTTAAATTTTGAATTCCATTTCCAGCTCTTCATTTCCTTAGTTTCATGCGTACAACATGCTAATTAATTGACTGCTTGAAACTGCTGAATAGACTGGAGCCCTAAGTAGTATAACTGTGACTCTGTGTGGTCCCCTCAGTATCAGCACATGTGATTCAAACATTGAACTGCTAATGGGAACGTTTTGTAAAGAGCTCAACAAATGTCTGGTATTTCTATTATTATTAGCCACAGACCCTGCCCTGGTATGCCACATGACCAAGAAAACCACAAATTAAAAAGCAAGATCTGCTGTAGAGATAGTACAATGGGGAAAGCACTTCCCTTGGATGTGGTCGATCTCTAACATCCTATATGGCCTCCTGAGCCTTTGCAGAAGTGATCCCTGAGCATAGAACCAGTAGTAAACCCTGAGTACAAAGCCAGAAATAAGCCCTGAGCACTGCCAGGTGAAGCTCAAAAGAACCCCAAATATAAACAAATAAATAAATAAAAAAAAAAAGACCTGGAGGGGCCGGAGAGATAGTATGGAGGTAAGGTGTTTGCCTTGCATGCAGAAGGATGGTGGTTCAAATCCCGGCACATCCTATATGGTCCCTCAAGCCTGCCAGGAGCGATTTCTGAGTGTAGAGCCAGGAGTAACCCCTGAGCACTGCCGGAAGTGACCCAAAAACCAGAAGAAGAAAAAAAAGACCTGGAATCAAAAAGATATTTCAGAGAACTTTGCAAGTTGGAGTTCTGTGTTTTATCCCCAGGACAACGTGGGTCCCTGAACACTGCTATGAAAGAGCAACCCTAAGCAATAAGTTGAGAATAGTACCAGAGTACCAGGTGTGGCCTAATTGATTCCACCCACCCACCCCCCGAAGAAGGGAAAGTTTCCTCCTTTGTGAAATGGGACCAGCCTACTCCATTACAAGTACTCAAACCTTTGTCAGAGTCCAAGTAAATGATGCACAAAAACACTGAAACATTCCAGTGTTGGAAGAGTTTTGACTTTCATACACGTTGCAAATGTTCAATAAGTATCGTTTGAATGGATGATATCACTTATTTAGTAAGATTTTTTTTTAAGTAGTCTCAGTGTTTCTCAGGGCTGTTCTCAGCATACTGCTTGTGAGTCACTTCTGATGTTGCTTGAGGGGCCACACTGTGATGGGGATCACACCAGGCCTCCTGCATGAAGAATGTGTACTCCAGCCCTTTGAGTCATCTTTCCGGCTCTTGATATTTTAATTTTTGTTTTTGGACCACAACAAGTGGTCTCAGGGATAAACTTCTGATTCTGTGTTCAGGTTTCACTTCTGGTAGGGCTAAGGATTGAACCCAGATCAGCTGAATGCAAAGCAGATAACTTGCTTGCTGTGCTATCTCTGTGGCACAGGGCTTTGAATTATTTTGAAGAACTTTTACAATATGTCTGGGAGCCTGAGCAATAGCACAGTGGGTAGGGTGCTTGCCTTGCATGCAGCCAGTCTGGGTTCAATACCCGGCATCCCATATGGTGGGTCCCCTGAGCTCGCCAGGAGTGATTCCTGAGTGCAGAGCCAGGAATAGTAAGCCCTGAGCACCCGACAGATGTGTCTGCTCAAAACAAACAAACAAACAAACAAAAAAAAAACCCTTGGGGCCGGAGAGATAGCATGGACTAAGACCTTTCATGCAGAAGGTCATCAGTTTGAATCCCGATATGGTCCCTGGACCCTGCCAGGAGTAATTTCTGAGCATAGAGCCAGGAGTAACCCCTGAGTGCTGCCGGGTGTGACCCAAAAACCAAAAAAAAAAAAAAAACTTTTACATTTGTAACAAGCCCACAATAACTATCGGGCTATCTTGACCCAGGAGAGTATTCAAGAAACATCTTGGTGGGAGAGCTTAAAGGGAATTTCTAAACATCATATATGGGCCAGAGACAGCTCAATGGACTGAGCACATGCTTTGCATGCAGTAGGTCTAGGTTTAAACACTAATTATTGCTGTCTCCCCTCCTAAGCACAAACCCAGGAGTTTCCTCTAAACATCACTGGATTTGGCTTAAAACTAAAACAAACAAAACTCTAAAAATTATCTAATAAAAACCATGTGTTAAATGGTTATCATAAACTAGACACTACTTTGAACATTTTATTTGTAACAAAGTTATGCAATCTTTATGACCAAAAGCTAATATTTTATTTATTTATCTATTTATCTGTTCAGGACCCAAGCCTAGCAGCACTCAGGATTTACTCTTGGCTCTCTTCTCGGGGACCAAACTTGGCAGAGCTCAGGGAACCTTATGTGGTGTTGGGGGTTGAACCTGAGTCTCTGGAATGTGCAAGACAAATATCATTCTGGCCCACACTTGGTGACACCAGGGACTGACTTCTGACTCTTTGCTCAGGGATCACTCCTGGCAGGGCTCAGGGGATATTTGTGGTGCCACAAATCATGTCAGTCATGTGTAGGCAAGCAAGCACCCTATGTACTGTAATATCATCTAGTCCCTCAAAGCAGTATTTTATAGATAAGGAAAGAAGCACAAAGAGATTGAGGAATTGGGGCTGGAGAGATAGCATGGAGGTAAGGCGTTTGCCTTTCATGCAGAAGGTCATCGGTTCGAATCCCAGCGTCCCATATGGTCCCCTGTGCCTGCCAGGAGCAATTTCTGAGCATGGAGCCAGGAATAACCCCTGAGCACTGCCGGGTGTGACCCAAAAACCACAAAAAAAAAAAAAAAAAAAAAAGAGATTGAGGAATTATCCAAGAGTAAGCACTCTCTTACTATTTGTGAATTGCCTAAACTTTTAAGAAACAAGTCATCTGACATAAATTCCAGAGGGTGATGGCGGTTCTACTCACTATCACCAACCTTCCAGATCATCTGCCACAGACAGACCAGCTTCAGGGCAGTGATGCGCTGGGTATGTGGGGGACAGGGAAGAGAATGGGGCAGTATCTATGAGCCAGAGTGACCTGTACCTCAGACGGGGAGAGTGAAATCCAGAAGCTTGGCCTGGGAGGCAATGGGGTGAGCTTCCACACAGCTGTGAGCTTCTCACCAGGCAAAGGCTGGGGTTTAAACCATGTGGTTAAGACAAAACACTTGGGGCTGGGCGGTGGCGCTAAAGGTAAGGTGCCTGCCTTGCCTGCGCTAGCCTTGGACGGACCACAGTTCGATCCCCCGGCGTCACATATGGTCCCCCAAGCCAGGAGCAACTTCTGAGCACATAGCCAGGAGTAACCCCTGAGCGTTACCGGGTGTGACCAAAAAAAAAAAAAACTAGCAAAAAAAAAAAAAAAAGACAAAACACTTGATTTGGACTTGGTGGAATTGGCGCCTTCTATGTGAAACAAACTATGTAATGTTGACATCTGTGATATGAGGATTAATAACATAGAACTGAATGTTTTCAGCTCTTGGTATGGATTAGGAATTGATTAAATGTCTCATGTGCATGATCCTCTTTTAATCCTGTGTTAAATGTTTCTTCATGTCAAATTCTCAGAAGTGCTAGGCACATAGTACATGTTCACTAAACTCAATGTGTGCACCTATGTTTAGTGAGGAAGGCTGAAAAATTACAGAATCTTATTATTTTGCTAAAGGAATGTTCCAATCCAGTCCATTCCTGGCTCCAGGATGGATGAACTTGGTGGTTCGATCATGGTATGAGAACCCCAGAACATTCTGTCTTCTACTCCATCCATCTAGCCTTAAGAGAAGTTATCCTTTATTTTTTCTTCTTTTTGGGGTGTGTGGGGAAGGGATGAGCTACACCAAACTAACTTTGTAACCAGAGGTCACTCCTGATCGTCCACAAGAGGAGCCTTGATGGAGGAGGGTCCTTTGAGAAGGCACAAGGGGGTGGTAGAGGCAACTCTACTGAGCAAGTGAGTTGTCAGCTGGAGGCCCAGGGGAGCCTCTGGGTTACACAAATAATTTCAATACAATGTGCTCACTCAGTGTCGGGGGAGGAAGAAGCTTATTTGGACTGAGGGTGGAGGTGTGTTTGTAAGAGGATCCCTGGAGGCTTTGCCTCTGAATCCTGAAATATGAGAAAGATTTCCTTAGCCAGGAAAGCCTGAGAAGAGGGTCAAAGGGCAGAGCATGAGCAAAGATCTGTGGACTTTGGGGAAATTGGGGGCTGGTGGGCCAAATAGGGGGGCAGAGGAGGATGGGGGCAGGATCCTGAGAAAACGCCCAATCACTCCTCTGCACCTGTCTCCTGCAGAGAGCAGCTGGGGTGTGTAGGGAATTACATAGGAGAGGGTGCTTTTTGTGCACATCCTTCCCAACCATTTACTCCTGACCTTTCAGTAAGGAGGTACAGGTACTCACCCAGTTTGCAGATGGGGAAAGTGAGATCCAAAGAGGTGGAAGTATTTTGCAGAAGGGCAGAGCAAGGGTGTGAATTCAGGCAGGGCAGTAACCTCTCAAGCTAGTGCCTTGTACCTTCTTCCCCAGTGCCCCCCTTTGCCCACCCTCATCCGAGCAAGGGAGGGGGCTATAGGGAGGAGAGGGAGAAGTGCCATTAGGCCAGTGAGTCACCTTCTGACTCACTGCAGCTGTGTGGCTGCAGCAGGGGACCTGCATCTGGAAGACAAAGGCAGGAATCAGGGTTTGTTCTTGTGTGTGTGTGTGTGTGTGTGTGTGTGTGTGTGTGTGTGTGTTGTGTGTGTGTGTGTGAGAGAGAGAGAGACAGACAGACAGACAGACAGACAGAGACAGACAGAGAGAGAGACAGAGAGAGAGAGAATAAGAGAGAATAAGAGAGAGAGAGTGGGGGTTAACATATAAAGGGGTCTAAATTTGGGTCTTGCTTCATAGGATGTAATTTTTCCCTATCTTTGACTTCTTGTTTGAAGGAATAATAATTCATGTTATTTCAAATGCTGATCAAAGGGGGCAGAGCTGCCATGTCATTCAAAGGTTATTTGTACCAAAAGCCTGTGCTGAATTGTTAGCATCATCTCTACAGCTCAACAATTTTTTTTACTTTGTATGTTTTAGAGTTCTTTACAATAAACATATTTTACATTTTAATGAATTCCCCACCCCCCCAGAAAGAATATTTGGATGCATTATGAAAATTCTCCTGTTGACTTTATCTCAGAAACCTGTGTGTTACACAGAGAATGTCTTTGGAAGGCAACACAGAAAAATGATTAAGTGGAGGCCTGAGGATGGGTGTGAGGAGTGAGAGGATGGGGGGACAGGAGGAACTTGCTGCCTATGTTGAATTACCACTCATTTAATCTGACCATGGGCTTACATGACTTCTTAAAAAGGTTCTGACTTATTTTTTTTTTTTGGGGGGGGGAGGATAGGACATACACCTGGCAATGCTTAGTATATTGGCTCTGCATTCAGGAATCACTCTTGGTGGTGCTCCAGGGACCATATGGGATACTGAGGATTGAAACCAGGTTGTCACATGCAAGGCAAGCACATTACCCACTGTACTATTTCTTCAATCCTAGGTTTTGCTTTTTAAGTCAAGAACCACCAGCTCCGAGTCCCATATCCCTCCTGGATCTCATCCTTGGCATCCTGGATGCCTTCTCTACACTTCCTCAATCTTTCACCTCTGGCTCTAGCAGACACCCCTTGGACTGAACTGGGGAAGAATCCCCCAGCCAGTGTTTACACCTGACTGCTCAGGGAGAAAAGCTGTCAAGATACCTCTATACTAGTTTCATGTGGCACTCTAGGATCCATATTAACAAGCTTCCCCACAGCCCACAGCCTCCAGGCCAGTTAACCTGGAGGACCCAGAGCCAGACAGGCAGCTTGCTACTCTTTACTGGCTGCTCACTATCCCTCTGCACCAAGGAGAGAGAGGCCCATTGCTGAGAGCAGAATAGGCTGTCCCTGAGTGGTTCCTGCCCCCTCCCATCAGCACCCATCAGTCTTTCCACTCCACCAGCTCAGACTGATAGCCAGCAGCAACAAAAGGGCTTCTCTCTTTAACCTCAGCCTGAGTTCTTCTCTCCCTCTGCTTAGCTAATAAGATCTAGTCATCAGACCTTAGATGATGGGCCTTCCTTATTTTATCCTGTCAAGTGTCCTCAACGCCCTGGGATTCCCTACCACAGAATCCCTAGCTTTACCATTTTCTCATTGACTGTGGATTGCACTCTCTTTTTTTTTTTTTTTTTTTTGGTTTTTGGGCCACACCCAGTGACGCTCAGGGGTTACTCCTGGCTATGCGCTCAGAAGTCGCTCCTGGCTTGGGGGACCATATGGGACGCGGGGGGATCGAACCGCGGTCCGTCCTAGGCTAGCGCAGGTAAGGCAGGCACCTTACCTTTAGCGCCACCGCCCAGCCCCGGATTGCACTCTCTTAAGATTGGGTGCTGAAAGGAGAAAAAGTGAAATAGCTCTCACTAACAATATGGCAAACCACAGTGTTTAAAAGTGGAGAGAAAATGAGACTGAGAGAGATAGAGAAGAAAACTGTCTGGCATCAGGCAGGCATCAGGAAGGCAGGAGGGAAACTAGGGACATTGGTGGTGGTGAATGTGTACCGGTGAAGGATTGTCTACATTGCATGACTGAAACTCAATCATGAATAGCTTTGTTTCTGTGGGGGAAAAAACAACTCTATTATGAGCACCTTGTATATACTGTGTTTAAATAAAGTAATTAATAACAAAAATTTAAATATTTTGGAATGGAAAAAATAAATTAAGATCATTAATCGCACCCAAAAATTGCTAGGCCTGTTGTTCTCCCTCTACCCCCCCAACCAAAATAAACCAACATTGGATTCTAGACAGGTTTCCTCTTACTTCAGGTTCCATTTCTCTGTGTCTTTACCACTTCCAGCTTGCAGGGCTCAAATGTCCCCCTTCCTTACCCAAGACTGCCCAGACCCTCCTAGCCTTCAGGCTGTGTCTTTTACACCCTGGATGGCCAAGCTGGGCTTGGGCCATACAGAGGCCCTTAGCTTCCAGGAGAACCAGCTTTCCTGATCCAAGCCTCAAGGATTCCTGTGGTGAGGAAGGAAAGGAGGGATGGAGCCCTCTCCAGTGTCTTCCCTGCTGCCTTGCTGGCTCCACCTCCCTATAAGTCAGCCCTGAGCCAGATCTTGCCTCGAAGCCCTTTCCTGTCCTCTGCTTAGCTCTGGCTCCGGAAAAGCAGCAGGAAGTGAGCTGCGCCCAGGCCATTTGGGGACTTGGCGGAGTTGCAGATGCTGGCAGGCTGGTCCCTGGAGGCTGCTTCATTGCTCAGTCCCCAGCCTGCCCCTGCCAGTCCCCCATTCTATACAGGGATGGGAAAAATCTCAACCTAGAAGAGGAGTAATGGTAGGGGGGTATATAGAAAACCAACACCTAGCCAGGAGAGATAGCACAGCGGCGTTTGCCTTGCAAGCAGCCGATCCAGGACCAAAGGTGGTTGGTTCAAATCCCGGTGTCCCATATGGTCCCCGGTGCCTGCCAGGAGCTATTTCTGAGCAGACAGCCAGGAGTAACCCCTGAGCATCGCCGGGTATGACCCAAAAACCAAAAAAAAAAAAAAAAAAAAGAAAAAGAAAGAAAGAAAACCAACACCTAAAAAAGGGGGACAATGGGAGAATTGCACCTAGAGTTCTAGTTCCTGGGAACATTGCTTTACCTCTGCCTCAACAGTTTCATGTGTTGGAGAAAACTGGAGGTGTACAAAAATTATACTGCTCTTTAAGATTTTAAGGAGCCTGAGCCAGAGAGATAGCGCAGAGGTAGGGTGTTTGCCTTGCACGCAGGCTGACCCAGGATGGACCAGGGTTCAATTTCTGGCATCCCATATGGTCCCCTGAGCCTGCCAGGGGTGATTTCTGAGTGCAGAGCCAGGAGTAACCCCTGAGCACTGCCAGGTATAAACCTCCCCAACCAAGAAAAAGAAATGATTTTAAGGAGCAAATGTATTTTTAGGGGCTTGGCGAACACAGTTGACTGTATTCTGGACTTATTCTTGATTCTGTGATCAGGTATGACTTCTGGCAGAGTTTAAGGAACCATATGTATGTAGGGGATAGAACCCAAGTCACCCACATGCAAGGCAAACACCCTGTCCACTGTACTATTTCTGCTGTACAAATGCATTTATAACCATCAGAAGCATGCCTGGGGCACAAAGAGCTTCACGGCAGTGTTGAGGTTCCAATGTGTCTGGTCCTGGCCAGATTCTGGGGCCACAATGGGAAGATGGTTCTGAGAGCTGGAACGCATGCCTAGCATGTATGAGGCTCCGAGTTCCATGCCTGGCATTATGC
Organism: Suncus etruscus; assembly: GCF_024139225.1. Taxonomy (NCBI): domain Eukaryota; kingdom Metazoa; phylum Chordata; class Mammalia; order Eulipotyphla; family Soricidae; genus Suncus; species Suncus etruscus. The sequence goes on from NC_064853.1 coordinate 52,459,321, forward strand.
AGCCTTGTAGCTTCCCTAGCACCAATAGGTGGTCCCCAAGATCAAGGAAGAGGGGAGACCTTCTCTCCCCCTAAAAAGAAAGATATAGGAGCTGACTTGAAGAAGAGGCATCTGGACTGGTTTAGTAGCCCAGGAGTCTGCTCAGAGCTGGTGCTACAGTCAAGTGTAAACTTCAGTGAGCAAATGGAGAAACTGAGGTCTGGGAAAGAGCAAGTGGTTGTCCTTAGAATCACAGCTCTGGAGAAATAAAAAAAAGTTCTCAAATGCATGAAATACATACAAGACATTATTGTTTTTCTATTGTTCCCAATGCAGCCTGACAAAACATTACTGTTTTACATTTTACAAGGGAGGAATAAGCACTGAGATGTTAAGTAATGTGCTTGAGATGACACAGCCAAGAAAAGGCAGAGAATGAACTGAATCCAGAGAGTTCAGCTCAGCTCAGCAAATAGCATTCAGAATTAGACTAATACTTATCTGTCCTTTATAGAGAACTAACAGCACATACAACAAAACGCTTCTCTTCTTTCATCTTCATCCCACCAGATAAAGGTCCTATCGCAGTCCCCACTTCATGTAAGGAGCTGAGAGTCAAGGAGATTACAGGTTTTTCCTACTCTGTGAAAGTAGGATATTCCTGCTTAATATAATTTGCTGGGTTATTAAGGGCTCAAAAAACTTTTTCCGGGGCCGGAGAGATAGCATGGAGGTAAAAGCATTTGCCTTGCATGCAGAAGGACAGTGGTCCCCCAAACCTGCCAGGAGCGATTTCTGAATGTAGAGCCAGGAGTAACCCCTGAGTGCTGCTGGGTGTGACCCCAAAATAAAAAAAAACTTTTTCCTTGTGAAATATGAAATAGGGTCCCTGTGCCCATTTTAGCCTGCCAGATCATACTAAATAGGAATCGATCTCCTTTTGGATTGCAGGAAAGCCTATGAGTTGTCCATAGTCTCACAAGCAAGTAGTGGCAGAGTTGGGGTTTCTAGAATCTAGGTTATCCTGCCATGGAGACAGCAGCTGTTCCTGGGTAAGGCCACCCCCCCTCTGATCCTCCTGGGCCCAGAGAGTGCGTGCGGAGAATGCAGAGGCCATGGAGCCACAATCTGGACAAATGGGTATTATGAACAGAGTCTCTTTGCCAACAGAATGAGCCCCACAACGCGGCCAGAGCCAAGTGGACAGAAGCCTTCCAGCTTGACCCCAAAGCCTGGCATTCTAGGCAAACTGGACTCCTTGGAGCTGAGGGCACGCCAGTGGCAACAGCAGGGTTCAGCTCAGCTGCCCTCTCTGCACACATTGTGAAGGTTGAACTATACTGCAAAAACGTTCTAGAATATTCTTCATTTTGTTTGGGACAGGCGTTAACTAAAGAGGGAGCTAGTCTATCTGGTTTCCAACCCCAGTTCTGCCATTTCCTAGTTGTCCCGTCAAGCAAAACTTGTTTCTAGTGGATTTGGGGTTCTTGATAGGCCACCAGAACATTGTGTCCCATCTCTGTTTTGCCTCATGTTGGCCTCATTGTTTTGCCTCATTTTGGAGCACTTCCAAATGCACACAGCTCCAGACCCACTGTGAGACCAGGAGCATGAAGGAAAGATTCCTTTCTCCAAACATTTAAACACAGGTTCCAGGGCCAGAAATAGTACAAGGGATAAAGTACTTGCCTTGCACCTAGTCAACATGAGTTTGATCTCTAGCACTGACCCAGAAGGTCTTTTGGGAAGAACTAGGAGTAAGTCTGAGTACCCCATATGGCTCCAAAACTAAAAACAAACAAGCCCACAAAGAAAAGTCAATGCAGGTTCTGAAATCAAATCCCCTGGTCACATGAATATGTCTGAGCCAATCACTGTGGAGATGGAGGTGGTTGGGCAAGTTGGTGTCACATTCTTGTGCACAGGACAGGGACTGAGAGTGGGGGAAAGGATGGGTTCCCAGGAAGAAAGGCATTTGGAGGGCAGACAGAGGAGTGCATGCTGGGTGAGTAGAGAGGACAGTGCAGACCTTGAGGTCATGGTTCTTTGGGCAGTGAGGACCCAAAAATTGCTTCAATTTGGGGATGGAGACACTGAGATTAGATTGGGGCTTCAAGAGGGGAAAGGTGAGGGATTCATGGGGCAGAGATATCTCTAAAAAGAGGAAAACCCCTGGAGGAGCTCCTAGAGGTCAGGTCAAAAGGCCACTCTCACAGAGAGGAGAGGCATTGCAGGAGACAGCGGAGACGACCCACTTGTTACTGGAAGGGCTGTTCCAGCTTCAATAGTACGTCACTCTCTTGCTATGGGCCTGCAGATGCCTGTGAGAGCGTGGGCAGAGGCCCAACCTCCCCCCCTAACCCATGACTAACTCTTTCCCTCCATCTGCTCCCACACCTACTGCCCAGCACCCCTTCCCCCATGGCTCTTGGGCCCAGGGAATCTGACTTCTTTGGTCTCTGTTGCAGACTGGTTTACTGTGCTATCAGGTGAGGAGAAACAAGCACTTGCACCTCTTCCAGCCTTCACCCCTTCCTTAGCTCCTCATCTCCCCACCCTTGCCCCTGGGCTTGGAACCTCAGCACTTGAGTTCCAGGCCCAGCTCTGCTCTGATGAAAGGAGCCTTTGTGAGATCAGCCTGAGAGTTCAGGCGCTGGCCTGAGCTCCAGGCTCACTCCAGATCCTTTGGACTGCCCAGAGAAGAGGCAGGAGGCTTTGAGGGAGACTAAGTTGCACTGGGGATTCTGGGCCTGCTGCAGTTGGGCCCTGGTTGACTGCTTTCTTAAGTTTCATCTCCCTGAAGGTCTAAAGGTGGGGGGCTGGAGTGCAGGGCTCCCCTGGAAATCTTAGAATCTAATGAATAGAAAGAACTTGCCAGTTGGGGCCTGGCATAGCTACTGCCTTGCCAAACTGAAGTCATGGTGTGCTAGACAAGGCCAGGGCCTTGTTTCCACAGAGGCTTGGCCAAACTTTCAGAGCCCTAGAGGGAGAGGCAGGGCACTGAGGCCATTCAGGAAAGGCTATGAGGTTTAAGGGTGGGTGGTAAGAAAAGGAGGTGCTTAGGACTTGGCAGTTTCACTTCAGAGAGCAGAGATTTTCCCAACTGAGTCGAGTAATGGTGTCAGAGTCACCATCCCATAGCACCTCTTAGGTGTTGGTCACAAGGCCAAGAACTCTACAAGTTTTATCTCAGTCTTTCCAACAACCATAGAAGGCAAGCATTATTGAACCAGGGGGTTGTCATGTACAATTATCCAGGATATTCACTCTACAAGGAACCCAGTGCTCTATACTAGTGGTGTTTCTAAGAATGTATGTTGGGAACAGAGAGATTGCATGGAGGTAGGATGTTTGCCTTGCATGCAGAAGGATGGTGGTTTGAATCCCAGCATCCCATATGATCCCTCGAGCCTGCCTGGAGTAATTTCTGAGCGTAGAGCCAGGAGTAACCCCTGAGCGCTGCCGGATGTGACCCAAAAACAAACAAAAAAAAATGTCTTAAAAAATTCCACTATTGGGACTGGAGTGGTGGTGCAAACGGTAGGGTGTTTGCCTTGCACATGCTAACTTATAACAGACCGTGGTTGATCCCCAAGTGTTCCATATGGCTCCCCAAGCCAGGAGCGATTTCTGAGCATGTAGCCTGGAATCAACCCCTGAGCATCCACTGGCTGTGGCCCCAAAACACAAAAACAAACAAAAAAATGATCCTACTATTTCCTGTGACAGCTGAGGGAAGACAGATACTGAGGTAAAAATGACTTCTATAAGGCTCCATTAACTAATAAGTGACATACACTAGAACTAAAAAGCCGTAAAGCCTGACTCCCACATCCCACAATTAACCACGGTGCTTTATCTGCAAGTCTGTTCACACTTTCCTCACTCCTCATGCTCTACTTTCATAATAGTAGTACTTTCATAGTCAGCTAGTGGGCTAATGAGGAAAAAAGCTTGGTCTAGGAAGCAGGATCCCTGTGTTGTCCTCCATCTCTACTTTTATTTGCATTACTCCTTGGCTCTGCATCAAGGATCATTCCTTGGAGGAACCATATGCTATGCCCAGGATTAAACCTAGGTCAGCCTCATGCAAGTTAAGAGCCCTACTCTACTAGCTTTCCACGGCCTCTCTATTATCATTAATCCTCTTCTCACCTCTTTCTCTTTAATAAAGTTCAAGTATTCCCACCACCACCCTCCATCACCAACCACCAAAACACACAAAAGAAAAAAAAAGCAAGTATTGATTAGAGTTCTATTTTTTATTTTTTGGTTTTGGGGCACATCCTATGATCATCAGCAGGTTACTCCTGGCTACGCGCTCAGAATCGTCTATGGCTCAAGGGACCATTTGGGAAACAAAATCAAATCCATCTCTGGATCAGCTGTGTGCCAAAGGCAAAGCCTGACTGCTGTGCTATCGCCTCCGGCCACTGATAGAGTTCTTTCTAAAGTAAGTAACAGAGGGCCAGAGAGATAGCTTTAGGGTTAAGGCTTTGCCTTTAATATGGTCAAACTCCAGTTTGATCCTTGGTATCACATATGGTTCCCCAAGCCTGTCAGGAGTGACCCATGAGCTCAGGGCCAAGAGTAATCCCTGACTAACATCTGGTATGTCCCAAACATTTCCCTTATCTCCCTTCCCTGCCAAGAAAGCAAGTAATAGAAACAACTATCTGGTCCTCTACTTAAGCAAACACCCAAAACAGCAATATACAGAAGAAATTGGAAGAGTCTGGATCTGCCCATTGATAGGAAAGAGGAGCTTACTGATGCCCAAGGGCCCAGTGTCCAGCAGAAGACCAAGGAACAGTCCTCAAGCTTGATCTGCCATAATGAACTGAGCCCCCCTTAGCAGAAGAGGGCAATGGCCATAGCTCCTATACCACCTCAGGGTGGAGAAGGGTCTGAATCTGTGAGCTTCATGTGAAAGCTGTTTGTAGACTACAAAATTAGCAAAAGATGCACAAGAGCACCCCAGGATCCTCTGAATCTGAGTGAGAAGTCATTGGGCCAAGTTTTGTTACTGACCAGTTAAGGTTCCTGGCCCAGAGCTGCTTCATCTTGAAAAGAGAGTTTTCCCCAAAGGTCTGGTTCTTCTCTCATGAAATCATTAATAACCTACCTCGAGGAATCTGACTCTTGAAGGTGTTCCCTGGGAGCAATAACTCATGAATGAATTGTGACTGTGGAATTTCAGGCATCCTGTGAAGATGATTCTTGGGGTGGGGATTCTGTGTGGACATTGCAAGTGGAAAAAATGACTTCACATTGGAGTCTAAGCAGGGAAGGGGACACGAGGGTTACAGAATGGTTGCCATGAGAAACCTTCAAAAGATGCGTTTTCCACACCCATCCACACAAGCTCTTGGTTGATATATTGCTGGAAGGGCTCCCAGACAGAAGAAAGACAAGTAGCTGACGAGATACACTGGTTATGGGCACTTGTGTCATAGAATCTATGTTGAAAGAACGCCATAAAGAGTCACAAAGAAGATATCAGTTCTAAGTCTTCAAACTCAGTTCCCACTCTGCCCAAATTGGGATGAGGTAACTGTTGTGCCAATGCCAATGTCACAAAGTCTTTCTGAAGCTCAAGCAGGCCAATTTGTGAAAAGAGCCTCTGAAAAACAGGGCCCAAGGGTGTAGGAGTGTTCTGTTTGCCTCCAAGGGCACAGCCTGCATTATTACCCTTATGTTCGGCTGTAGTTTTAGAACAGCATGGAATCCAGAACATATAGTAGGGGCCAAAAATTGTGGCTCAGTGGTAGAGCACTTGCCTTACATATGTGAGCCCAGACACCATGTGTTTCCCCAAGCAACTTTGTGAGTGGCCCTCAAGACAGTTATAACCCCATTCCACCATTAATTGTTGACTATTAAATACTAGTAATATAACCTTATGTTCCAAGCACTGACTTCAGAGTTTTTCATGTCTATACCCTTCCCATATTTAAAACATTATCATCCCTATTTAGAGCAAAGAAATCTCAGGCAGTCATTGCCACCTGTCCAAGGGCATATAGCTAGTAAGCTAGGTCTGAGCTTTGAACTCAGCTTGGCTCAAGGACTGTTAAGCATAACAATACCTCCCTGAATGGGTTACTAGGTGAATAAATGGATGTAGGAATAAAGAGACTTAATAAAGGTGTAAAGGAGTTTGAATCCCCAAATCCCTAACCAAAGCCTTTTCATCTCCTTCTAAACCTGTTTATTGTCTTCCTGTCCTCCCAATTTCAGCTCATGTTATTACTAAGGATAGTTACTGAAGACAGAAATATTCAGATAAATAAATTAGTGACTTCTCATTCTCTCTTTTTGTCTCTTTCACCTGGATAGTCTCTGAGTCAACTTATGTAGGTCACAGTACAAACTAGCTCATACCAAGTTTATCTAGATGTTACCTCTACTGTTCTCTACAAATATCAGCTTATTAAGGACACCACCATACCTGATAAAAATTGTCTTTCTAGAGCCAAAGTAATAGTACAGGGGTTAAGGAACTTGCCTTTCATGTAGTTGATACCAGTTCAACCCCCAAAACTATATATGGTAGCTCGAGCACTGCCAAGAGTGATCCCTGAGCACAGAGCCAGGAGTTAGCCCTAAACACGTCCAGGAGTGGCTCAAAAACCTAAAATAAAATAAATTAATCACCTTTATCTTAACTCCTGATTTCTTGGGGACTTTCAGGATAGGATTTATTTCAACTTATTTATTTATTTCAATTTATTAGTCAACTTCTGTATCTTCTTTATAAACTGTTTCTCTGTGTGTGTGTGTGTGTGTGTGTGTGTGTGTGTGTGTGTGTGTGTGTGTAGCAAAGTAGTTTTAATTGAAACTTATTTAGAAAGGTATGAGGGAAAGAGACAGAAGGAGAGAACATGTTTGAGAGAGAACACAAGCCTATGTAGAGTTAAATAGGTAAAGACGGGGCCGGAGAGATAGCACAACAGCGTTTGCCTTGCAAGCAGCCGATCCAGGACTTAAGGTGGTTGGTTTGAATCTCGGTGTCCCATATGGTCCCCCGTGCCTGCCAGGAGCTATTTCTGAGCAGACAGCCAGGAGTAACCCCTGAGCACCGCCGGGTGTGGCCCAAAAACCAAAAAAAAAAAAAAGAATAAATAATAAGTAAAGACAAACAAATGAGATATGCATTCAAGGGAGAACATTGAAGAACAAGCCTGGTTCTATTTTGTTTGTTTGTTTGTTTGGTTTTTTTTGGGGGGGCCACACTGGTTTGATGCTCAGGGGTTACTCCTGGCTAAGCGCTCAGAAATTGCCCCTGGCTTGGGGGGACCATATGGGATGTCCATCCTACGCTAGCGCTTGCAAGGCAGACACCTTACCTCTAGCGCCACCTTCCTGGCCCCTATTTTTCTTTATTTTTTTCTTTCAATGCCAGGAATGAAACACAGGACCTCACACAAACAAGGCAAGTACTCAGTTACTGAATCACATCGTCAACCTCTGAATTTTTCATCTCCTTTGGCCCTTGAAGTCCTTTCCTACTCTTTGGCAGCTTAAAGGAGGGACATCGTCCCTTTCCTCCACTGCTGCATAAAAGATGAGGTAGACTGACTGGGGCCAGAGTGATAGCACAGCTGTAGGGCATTTGTCTTACATGCAGCCAATATGGTCCCCCGAGCCTGCCAGGAGCAATTTCTGAATGCAGAGCCAGGAGTAACTCCTGAGTACCGCTGGGTGTGACCCAAAAACCAAAATAAATAAATTAGGTAGACTTTCACTGACTCAGTGACGGTGACTGCAGCACAGTTGTGTGTACATGACTCAAAACTGAACTTTAGGGCCAGAGAGACAGTACAGCGGGTAGGGCACTTACTTATGCCTTTTATATGGCCAACTCAGTTCCAATCCCTAGCATCCCAGTTGGTCCCCTGAACACCCTCAGGAATAATTCCTGAGTGCAGAGTCAGGAGTAACCCCTGAGCATCACCAGGTGCAGCCAAATACCAAACAAAACCCAAAACAACAGCAAAGAAACGAAAACCTGAACCTCAGCTTCCTAGTCTCAGAAGTTCCTTTGTAAGCCTGGACCCTTGGCCTTTCCTGCATTAACTTCAATCCTTCTTTGACCTTCAACTCACTCTCTGCTCTTTTTTCTCCCTCCCTTTTCAAATCCTACTGCCTTTATTTTCCTGGACGAATAAGATATCTGCCCTTGGGCCAGAGCGGTGGTGTGGAGCAGTAAGGCATCTGTCTGTCTTGCCTGCGCTAGCCTAGGATGGATCGAGGTTCAATACCCCGGCGTCCCATATAGTTCCCCAAGCCAGGAACGATTTCTGGGTGCATAGCCAGGAGTAACCCCTGAGCATCACCGGGTGTACCCCCCGAAAAAAAGATATCTGCCCTCTCTCTGTTCTAGAACATCTCTCTGTTCTAGAACATCTCTCTGTTCTAGAACATCTCTCTGTTCTAGAACATCTCTCTGTTCTAGAACTCTCTGCCTATAATTATGAAGTCCTATTAACCAAGAATCTGCTGAACTGCAGCTTACTCTCCTAGAAAGGAAGTCTCTTGTCAGAACAAGTCTCCTAGTTGCTGGTGAATCAAGTTCAACATCTCCTGCTTCTGGAGCAATATCTAATTTGGGGGCATTTTATGGGGAGGAAGGGTTTTGGGTTACACCCAGCTGATGCTTGAGCTTACACCAAGCTTTGTGCTTAGGTATCACTCCTGGCGATGCTTAAGGTGCCACCTTAAGGGGGGGTTGAACCTGGGTCAGTCACATGCAAGGAAAGTGCCTTAACCTCATTATTATTAGCCACTGCAGCACTACTCTTTATTTAGATTTGTCAGAGATGTTCTGCAGAGGCAGTGGGATCAAATATGCAGGAATACTGGACTGAAGTGCAACAGCTCCATCACATAGTACATTCTGTGATCAAGGTTCCCCCTCCACTTAAGTCTGTGTTGTTAGTGGCATGAGCCACATGGTTTTTTTGTTTGTTTGTTTTTTATTCTGGTTTTTGGGTCACACCCAGCAGCGCTCAGGGGTTACTCCTGCCTCTATGCTCAGAAATCGCTCCTGGCAGGCTCAGGGGACCATATGGGATGCCGGGATTCGAACCACCGTCCTCCTGCATGTAAGGCAAACGCCTTACCTCCATGCTATCTCTCCGGCCCCAGAGTCACATGGATTTAACTGAGTACTTGGAATGGTAAGACGGGGGGAGGGGGGGGGCGGTGGCGCTAGAGGTAAGGTGCCTGCCTTACCTGCGCTAGCCTAGGACGGACCGCGGTTCGACCCCTCGGCGTCCCATATGGTCCCCCAAGCCAGGAGCGACTTCTGAGCGCATAGCCAGGAGTAACCCCTGAGCATCAAATGGGTGTGGCCCAAAACACCAAAAACCAAAAAAAAAAAAAAAAAGATGGGGGGGGCTGAATTTTATGTTTTATAGATTTTCCATTGAATAACTGTACTGGCAAGTAACTAACATGCTGGACTGCACTGGCATAGGGCTATTAATATCCTAAATAGGGTTTAGTCACTTATCAAATGTAGCTAAAGAATCAATCTTCTGTGGGGCTGGATTAATAACACAATGGGTAGGGTGTTTGCCTTGCACACGGCTGACCTAGGTTTGATTCCTGGCTTCCCATATGATCCCCCTGCCCCACCAGGATCATCTAAGCTCAGAGCCAGGAGTAACTCCTGAGCGCCACTGGGTGTGGCTCCAAAACTCAAAATAAAATAATCAGTTTCTGTTTTTTTGTTTTGTTTTGTTTTATGGTGAGCAATTAGCCCCTTTTTTGTAGTTTGGAAGATCTGAACCAATACTCATTTATTTAAATGGAGAAGCAGATCTCAGAGAAGAGATGAGATGGTTTCAAAAGCCATAAAGCAAGTTAGATGCCCAGCAGAAACATGAACTTAAGTCTCTTCCCTACTAGTCTCTCTCTGCCTCTCTGGGGTTTTGACAGCTCGAAGGGCTAAAGGCAAAAGCTAGAGAGATACTACAGTGGTTAAGGTATTTACCTTGCATTTAGCCAACCTGATTCAATCCCCAACACAACAAACACGTACTGAACATGGCAAGGAATGACCACTGACTACTGAGGCAGGTGTAAGCCCTGTCGGAAACCAGGTGTGACCCAAAATTGAAACAAAACAAAAGATTTACAGACTTTTTTTTTTTTTTTTTTTTTTGGTTTTTCGGGCTACACCCATTTGATACTCAAGGATTACTCCTGCCTAAGCAGTCAGAAATTGCCCCTGGCTTGGTGGGACCATATGGGACGCCAGGGATCAAACCGTGGTCCTTCCTTGGCTAGCGCTTGCAAGGCAGACACTTTATTTCTAGTGCCATCTCGCCGGCCCCCAGACTCATTTTGTTTACATATACATATACAGGCTTTTTTTTTTTGGTTTTTGGTTTATGGGTCACACCCTATGAAGCTCAGAGGTTACTCCTGGCTATGGCTATGTGCTCAGAAATCGCTCCTGGCTTGGGGACCATATGGGATGCCAGGGGATCAAACCATGGTCCGTCCTAGGTCAGACACATGCAATGCAAACTACTTATTGCTGCACCACAGCGCTGGCCCCTTTATACAGACTCTTAATCTTCTTGATCATTGGGGGTGAGAATTCGTAGTCCCAAAATACACAAGACGGGAAGGGGCTTGTTCAACATGATATATGTGGCCATTGGTTGAAATTTTGCAGAGCTATGACTAAAATGTGTAATCAGCAGGAAAAAGGTGGGGAAACACCAGGAAGAAGAAGAATCAGCCTCTCTAAACAATGAACAAAGAATTGGGGTGGGGGTAGAAGCACAGAGAACTGGCCAGGCTCACAGGAAAATAAGGATAAGCAGAAAAAACTTTTGCAAAAACCAAAGCAAGCAAAAAAAAAAAAACAAAAAAACAAAAAAAACAGTCCCCAGCCCTCCCCATCCAGGAATGGCAGGAATGGGTGGACCACTGGTCTTGGGAAGATAGTCTATAGGTTGGCTGGCAACCAATAGTTTTAGTGGTGGTAATATCTGGCCAACAGGGGCAAATCCTGACAAAGTGGTGAGTAAAGGAACCAATCAGATCTTCTCTCTTAGAGGTCTTGCATATAGAAATGTGTAAAAATTTTTTATAGCCGGGACTGGGAAGGTGGTGCTAGAGGTAAGGTGTCTGCCTTGCAAGCGCTAGCGTAGGATGGACTGCGGTTCAATCCCCTGGCGTCCCATATGGTCCCCCCAAGCCAGGAGCGATTTCTGAGCGCATATCCAGGAGTAACCCCTGAGTGTCAACTATAAAAGTTGTTTATAGCCTACAGACAAATGGAGAGAAAGAACAATCTAGTTTTAACATTAGGAAAATACTGCAGCCACAGATTAGAGCAAAGAGGATGCTTAGTCCAAAAGACAGATGACTGAGAAGAGTCCGCAACCAGTAGTGAGTAATAGGGGACAATGATGGCATAAGTGCTGTGGTGAGTGTACCTCTTGTCTGAGAAGGGGTAAAGTGGGGAGCTGGAAAGAAATTGGACCAGCAATTGACTGACTGGTCTGCAAAGGCTTTACTTCCTCTGCTTTACATCACCACCACCACCCCACCACCTGCCTTCTAGGTCTGTGGGAGGTAGCATTTGGACAAGGAGTAGCTTCCAATCTTAAAGTGGCCGATTTGATTCATTCTCCTCCTCAAGTTAATTCCTAGAATTGGAAACCTAGACACCCAATTTCTGTAGTGTGAGATTTGGGGTTTGTTTTGGGCCCTGTTAGTTGTGTCAGGGTATCAGGGACTATTCTGGGCATAATATTGGTGCTAAGGATCAAACTCTGGACTTATGCAAACTAGTGTCCCAGCCCATTGAACTACCTCCAGGCCCTCTTTTGGGTATTTGAACTAAGAGCCCCTGCAGAGAGTGGCTGGGAGTCTTTTTTGTAAGCTGAGAAGGGGAGAAAACAGAGCTTGCAGGCAAAATAGGCAAGGTAGGGGCAGATAATGTAATTAATGTAGACTACTGATTATAATAAAGCACTTTGCAACGCCTTATCCACATTTTGTGGATATAACCAAACAAACTTTCTTTTGTGGTGGGTAGTAGGGAGGATTGGGGCACATCTAACTATGTTGCTCAGGGATGTAATCCTATTCTATATTAACCCTAATCTTGGGGCCAGAGAGATAGCATAGCAATAGGGCATTTTTGCCTTGCATGTGGCCAATTCGGCATCCCATATGGTCCCACAAGCCTGCCAGGAGCGATTTCTGAGCACAGAGCCAGTATTAATCCCTGAGTACTGCTGGATGTGGCCCCCAAACCAATAAATAAATAAATAAAGTTTTAAAGAATCTTATATGGCTATATTAACCCTAATCTTTTTGTTGTTCTTGGTTTGTTTTTGTTTTTGGGTCACATCTGGCAGCGCTCAGAGGTTACTCCTGGCTCTACGCTCAGAAATCGCTCCTGGCAGGCTTGGGGACCATATGGAATGCTGGGATTCGAACCACCGTTCTTCTGCATAGAAGGCAAACACCTTACCTCCATGCTATCTTGCCGGCCCAACCCTAATCTTATATGCCTAAACTATTCTTTTTTTTTTTCTTTTTGGACCACACTCTGCAGCGCTCAGAGGTTACTCCTGGCTCTGCCTTCAAAAATTGCCCCTGGCACGACTGGAGAACTATATGGGACGCCAGAGATCAAACCCGGGTCCATTCTGGGTCGGCCACATGCAAGGCAAATGCCTACTGCTATGCGATAGTTATATCTATCTATCATGCTATCTGTGCTATGTGCCCCTGCCTTAACTTTTTTTTTGTTTTTGTTTTTGTTTTGTTTTGTTTTTTTTTGGTCACATCCGGCGATGCTCAGGGGTTACTCCTGGCTGTCTGCTCAGAAATAGCTCCTGGCAGGCACGGGGGACCATATGGGACACTGGGATTCGAACCAACCACCCTTGGTCCTGGATCGGCTGCTTGCAAGGCAAAAGCCGCTGTGCTATCTCTCCAGTCCCAACTTTTTTTTTTTTTTTTTTGGTCACATCGGCGGTGCTCAGGGGTTACTCCTGGCTGACTTGGGGGACCATATGGAATGCCGGGATTTGAACCATGCAGCTGCATGCAAGGCAAACACCCTACTGCTTTGCTATTACTCTGACCCTGCTTCCTAAACTATTCTTACCCTGCCTTTAACCTATGCCTAAAACTACCTATTAGCCTCAATTTAGTAATCACCTATACTTACCTTGAATTTGTAACTATGAATACAAAATATCTACCAACTAAACCCCATACAAACCTAACCCAATTAAAGTCCTAACCCTAATATTGATTTTAATCCTAACCCTCTGCTAAGCCTGATGTTAGCCTAGGCCTAAACTTATCAATTAGCCAAATTGAACATTCACTCCATACTTAACTTTATTTTAATTTTTTTTTTTTTTTTTGGTTTTTGGGCCACATTGGTGACGCTCAAGGGTTACTTCTGGCTATGCGCTCAGAAATCACTCCTGGCCATATGAGACATGGGGGATCAAACCACACGGTCTGTCCTAGACTAGCACGGGCAAGGCAGATACCTTATCGCTTGCGCCATCTCTCTGGCACCAACTTTATTTTTATTTAATTTAATTTATTTATTTTGACCATATTCCATTTTTCCAAATGTAGTTCTTTAGACTTTCCAAAGTTATCTGAGGGATTTAGCTAAGGGCTTTCTCTGTCTAAGAACTCCCTTTCTTTTTTTTTAATATAACTTTATTTAAACACTGTGATTACAAACATGACTTTAGTTGGGTATCAGTCACAAAAAGAACACACCCCCCTTCATCAGTGCAACATTTCCACCACCAACTCCCTTCACCCACACCCCCTGCCTGTATTCGAGACATGCATTCTACTTTTCTCACTCATTAACATGATAGCTGTTAGTGTTCTAACTGCACTCATCCCCCCTTGAGGTGAGCTTCATATCGTGAGCCAGTCCTTAAGGCCCTCATCTCTGGGCAGTATTACAATAATGTCTTTTATTTTTCTTAGAAACCATAGATAAGTGAGACTTATAAGTGAAACTGTGGTACATATACACAATGGAATATTATGTAGCTGTCAGGAGAGATAAAGTCATAAAATTTTCCTATACATGGATGGACATGGAATCTATTATGTTTGGGCCCGGAGAGATAGCACAGCGGCGTTTGCCTTGCAAGTAGCCAATCCAGGACCAAAGGTGGTTGGTTCGAATCCTGGTGTCCCATATGGTCTCCCGTGCCTGCCAGGAGCTATTTCTGAGCAGACAGCCAGAAGTCACCCTGAGCACCACCGGGTGTGGCCCAAAAACCAAAAAAAAAAAAAAAAAAAAAGAGTGAAATCAGTCAGAAGGAAAGAGAGAGACACACACAGAATAGTCTCATATACTTAATTTTAAACAGATCTAAACTTAGTACCTAACTCCTCAACAAATTATTTTTTTGTGGTTTTTGTGATGCTCAGGAGTTACTTCTGGCACTGCACTCAGAAATTGCTCCTGGCAGACTCGGGAGACCATACGGGATGCCAGGGATCAAACCCAGGTCAATCCCAGGTCAGCCACGTGCAAGGCAAATGCCCTACTACTGTGATATTGCTCTGGCCCTCAACTAATTCTAACTCTAGCCCACAATCTTGATCATAACCCTAATCTAAACTAATTGATCTAAACCTCAAACCAAATATGCTAATAAGTCTAAGTTTTGCATTTAATACTTTTTTTTTTTTTTGGTTTTTGGTTTTTGGGTCACACCCAGCGGTGCTCAGGGGTTACTCCTGGCTGTCTGCTCAGAAATAGCTCCTGGCAGGCATGGGGGACCATATGGGACACCGGGATTCGAACCAACCACCTTTGGTCCTGGATCGGCTGCTTGCAAGGCAAACACCGCTGTGCTATCTCTCCAGGCCCTGCATTTAATACTTAATGTTTATTTTGTTTGTTTGTTTGTTTTTTTTTTTTTTTTGGTTTTTGGGCCACACCAGGTGACGCTCAGGGGTTACTCCTGGCTATGCGCTCAGAAGTCGCTCCTGGCTTGGGGGACCATATGGGGCGCCGGGGGATCGAACCGCGGTCCGTCTCCTAGGCTAGCGCAGGTAAGGCAGGCACCTTACCTCGAGCGCCACCGCCCGGCCCCTTGTTTGTTTGTTTTTAAATGTTCATTTTAATGTTTTTTTTTTAATGTTCATAATGTTCATTTTAAAGTTAAAACAAACGGGGCCTGAGAGATAGCATGGAGGTAAGGTGTTTATTTGCTTTGCATGCAGAAGGTCCATATGAGATGCCAGGAATCGAACCATCATCCTTTTGCACGCAAGGCAAACACCTTACCTCCATGCTATCTTTCTGGCCCCTTAACAGTAATTTTCCAGGCCCGGAGAGATAGCACAGCAGTGTTTGCCTTGCAAGCAGCCGATCCAGGACCAAAGGTGGTTGGTTCAAATCCCGGTGTCCCATATGGTCCCCCGTGCCTGCCAGGAGCTATTTCTGAGCAGACAGCCAGGAGTAACCCCTGAGCACTACCGAGTGTGGCCCAAACCCACCCCCCACCAAAAAAAAAAAAAAACCAGTAATTTTCCATGAGAGTGCAGAAAAAAAAACCCTAACATATAACTAAACCTACCCCAGATCATAAACCTACACCAGCCATAAGTTTAGCCTTTTACTAAAATTATCAATTAATGTAATTGTAACAATCACTCATACAGAACTTGCACTTTTAACTATGGATATAGAAAAATCTAACACCTTATTACTACACAAACCTAATCCCTAGCCCTAATCTAATCCCGATTCTAACACTTATCTGATACTTAATCTGATTAATCTAATCATAACCTAGGTCTAAACTACAAATTGGACAAAATGTAATAATCTCCTTTAAATTTGCTCAAAACAAAATGTAACACCTATCTCCTAACAAATCCTAGCCTAACTACAGTCCTAATAGTTAATCCTCGTCTAATTATGATCCTAACCCTAACATATGCTAATTCAGACCTAGCCACGCTAATTAAACTACCAAATGCCTAATTTTTACATCACAATGAAAACAACCAAACCTGGGGACTGGAGAGATAGCATGGAGGTAAGGCGTTTGCCTTGCAGGCAGAAGGACTGCGGTTCAAATCCCGGCATCCCATCTGGTTCCCCAAGCCTGCCAGGAGCGATTTCTGAGCGCAGAGCCAGGAGTAACCCCTGAGCGCTGCTGGGTGTGACCCAAAAACCAAACAGAAGAATGAATAAATAAAAAAATAAAAATAAAAACAAAAACAACCAAACCTGGGGGTTGGAGAGATAGCATGGAGATAAGGTGTTTGCCTTGCAGGCAGAAGGACTGGGTTCGAATCCCGACATCCCATCTGGTCCCCCGAGTCTGTTAGAAGCAATTTCTGAGCATAGAGCCAGGAGTAACCCCTGAGAGCTGCCAGGTGTGATCCAAAAACCAAAAACCCAAAACAAACAAACAAACAAACAAAAAAAGCCCAAAAAAACAAAACAAACCAAACAAACAAAAACCCCAAACCTAACACATAGCCCCAGCACAATGCCTAACCTAAACTTAATCATAACTCTAAATCCTAAACTGTCCCTATACTAACTTTGACCATAGCCTATGGCCATATGGCCATATGTGTTATCCAAAATTTAGCAATTATAAAAATAAAAATTAACTTGCATGTTTAACTATGAATACAGACAAACTTAACTAACACCTAACCCTTATACAAACCTAATTCTACCCTTTCCATGATCCTAATTCTATACCTGACTTTAGCCTGACCTAACATTTCAAATTGGCCTAAATTTTCCTTTTTTTTTTTTTTCGTTTTGTTTTTGTTTTTTTGGGCCACACCCAGCATTGCTCAGGAGTTAGTCCTGGCTGTCTGCTCAGAAATAGCTCCTGGCAGGCACGGGGGACCATATGGGACACCGGGATTTGAACCAACCACCTTTGGTCCTGGATCGGCTGCTTGCAAGGCAAACACCGCTGTGCTATCTCTCAGGGCCCAGGCCTAAATTTTTCACTAAACTTATGCTTAAATCAATTACTACAATGAATGAATACAATGAAACATGATACTAACCACTTCTCAAACCTAACCTTACCCTAGCCCTAACTTTAATCTTGAATTTAACCATACCTAGTTAACCCTGACTAGCCAACTAGCTAATTAGCCAAAAAAAAATCTAACAATTACCCTATACTTTTTTTTTTCTTTTTGGTTTTTGGGTCACACCTGGCAGCGCTCAGGGGTTCCTCCTGGCTCCACGCTCAGAAATCCCTCCTGGCAGGCTCAGGGGACCATATGGGATGCCAGGATTCGAACCACCGTCCTTCTGCATGCAAGGCAAATGCTCTACCTCCATGCTATCTCTTCGGCCCTAATTACTCTATACTTTTTATCTTTTTGGGTCACACCCAGTAGTGCTCAAGCTCTATACTCTCTGTAGAATCTAGGCTCCTTGGCTTTATGCTCCTGGGCAGCACTCAGGCAACCATATGGGGTTCCAGTGATCTAACCCGGTCAGCTAATTTTTTTTTTTTTTTTTTTGGTTTTTGGGCCACACCCTTGTGACGCTCAGGGGTTACTCCTGGCTATGCGCTCAGAAGTTGCTCCTGGCTTCTTGGGGGACCATATGGGACACCGGGGGATCGAACCGCGGTCCGGCAAGGCTAGCGCAGGCAAGGCAGGCACCTTACCTCCAGCGCCACCGCCCGGCCCCAAAGTCAGCTAATTTTCAAGGCAAATGCCCTACCTGCTGTACTTTGCTCAGCTCACCCCTCATTACCCTGTACTTTACTTGTAGCTATAACTTTGAACAACGCAAAATTTAACACTTAACCATAAACAAATGCTACATTAACCTAGCCCTAGTCCTATTTCTTTGTTTTGTTTTTGTTTGATTTTGGTTTTTGGGTCACACTCGGCAGTGCTCAGGGGTTACTTCTGGCTTTATGCTCAGAAATTGCTCCTGGCAGACTAGGGGGGACTATATGGGATGCCAGGATTTGAATCAGCGTCCTCCTGCATGCAAGGCAAATGCCCTACCTCCATGCTATTTCTCGGGTCCCCTAATCCTATTTCTAATCTATGCTAACCATATCTTTTTTTTTTTTTTTTTTGGATTTTGGGCCATACCCATTTGACGCTCAGGGGTTACTCCTGGTTATGCGCTCAGAAATCGCCCCTGGCTTGGGGGGACCATATGGGATGCCGGGGGATCTAACCGCTGTCCGTCCTATGCTAACGCTTGCAAGGCAGACACCTTACCTCTAGTGCCACCTTCCCGGCCCTAAACATATCCTTAGCATATTACTAAAACTGCCAATAACCCTGAATTTTTCATAGATCTATACTTTAGGTTTTTTTGTTTATTTATTGTTTTGGTTTTGTTTTGTTTTGGTTTGGTTTTTGGGCCACACCCGGGGTTGCTCAGGGGCTACTCCTGGCTGTCTGTTCAGAAATAGCTCCTGGCAGGCACGGGGGACCATATGGGACACCAGGATTCGAACCAACCACCTTAGGTCCTGGATCGGCTGCTTGCAAGGCAAACGCCGCTGTGCTATCTCTCCGGACCCTATTGTTTTGTTTTTTGTTTTTTCCCAGTTAGTCAAATTTGAGTGAGGTTTATTTATATTTTTCTTGTTTTTTCATCCACACGCAATGGTGCTCAGGAATTAATCCTGACTCTGTGCTCAGGGATCACTCTTGGTAGGGCTCAGGGAACCATCTGGGGTGGTAGGGATTGAATTTGGGTTATTTGCAGTAAGGCCAACACCCTAGCCACAAACAAGGCAGTACTCTACCTGCTATACTTTTGTTTTTCTATTTATAGTTAAACATATATTATTATAAATAGGTATTTATAGTTAAACATGCAAGCTAAGAATTATATGATTGTTTTTTGTTTGTTGGTTTTTTGGTTTTTGGGTCACACCCGGCAGTGCTCGGGTTACTCCTGGCTCTACACTCAGAAAGGCTCAGGGGACCATATGGGATGCCGGGATTCGAACCACTGTCCTTATGCATGGAAGGCAAAACTCCTTACCTCCATGCTATCTCTTTGGCCCCGATTATATGATTGTTAACCCCCAAATTACATGATTGTTAAATTTTGTTTAATTGATATGTTTAGGCTGAGGCTAAAGTCAGGATTAGTATAGAGACAGGGATTAGGATTAGGGTTAGATTAGGGTTAGAGATTGCATTGTTGCATTGTTGGGTGTTAGGTTTGGTTTTTTTTTTTTGGTTTTTGGGCCACACCCGGCGGTGCTCAGGGGTTACTCCTGGCTGTCTGCTCAGAAATAGCTCCTGGCAGGCATGGGGGACCATATGGGACACCGGGATTCGAACCAACCACCTTTGGTCCTGGATCGACTGCTTGCAAGGCAAACGCCGCTGTGCTAACTCTCCGGGCCCAGGTTTGGTTGTTTTAAGACTAAAAATGAAACTTTTTTTTTTTTGGGTCACACCCAGCAGTGCTCAGGGGTTACTCCTGGCTGTCTGCTCAGAAATAGCTCCTGGCAGGCACGGGAGACCATATGGGACACCGGGATTTGAACCAACCACCTTTTGGTCCTGGATCGGCTGCTTGCAAGGCAAACGCCACTGTGCTATCTCTCCGGGCCCCTAAAAATGAAACTTAAGTGAGGCCAGAGCAATAGTAAAGGAGGTTTGGTCCCAAAACAATGACTGGAGCAGTAGTAGAGTGATTAGGGTTTGTGACTGACCAGTTTGATCCCTGTCATCCATATGATCCTCTGATTCCCACCAGGCATGATCCCTGATCCATATGTAGCCCTCAAACAAACAAAAATAAAGAAAAAATCTAATATCTAGCCCAGGGGTCTCAAACTCAATTTACCTGGGGGGGCCACAGGAGGCAAAGTCGGGGTGATCCTTGAATGCAAAGTCAGTTGTAAGCCTTGAACATTGGGGGATGTGACCCAAACAACTAAAACAAAACAAAAAATGATTCCTCTAGGGCAGGGTCACAAAATGTTGTACGGAGGGCCGCAAATGGCCGGCGGGCCACGAGTGTGAGACCCCTGACTAGCCCCTATACAAATCTAACCCTAACCCTGGTACTAATTCTTTTTTTCTTTTTTTTTTTTTGGTTTTTGGGTCGCACTTGGCTCTCAGGGGTTACTCCTGGCTCTGCGCTCAGAAGTCTCTCATGGCAGGCTCAGGGGACCATATGGGATGTGGGGATGCGAACCACAGTCTGTCCTGTGTTGGCCACATGCAAGACAAACAAACGCTTTACTGCTGTGCTATCGCTCTGGCCCCAAATCATTATTTTTTTTGGGGGGAAGGGTTGGGTTACACCCTGTGGCAGTTCAGGAGTTACTCCTGGCTCTGCGCTCAGAAGTCCAGGGGACCTTATGGACAAATGCCTTACTGCTTGCTATCGCTCTGCTGCCCCTCCCCTCCATACTAATCTTAATCCTAACCTTTATCTATACTAACCCTGATGTTAGCCCAGTGCCTAAAAGTACAATGAGATCAAATTTTTAAATAACCTTATAGTAAAATTGCATTATTAGCTATGATTAAAGAAAAACGTAACACTTAACCCTTACACAGACTTAACCTTAACCCCAGCCCTAACCTTAAACCTGATCCTATTATCGATACTTCTCCTGACCCTAGTTTATATCTAAATATACCCATTAGCTAGATTTAGCAATCACCTATACTTGCATTTTTTTTGTTTTTTTTCGGGGGCCACACTCGGTGACACTCAGGGTTTGTTGTTTCTGGCTTTGTGCTCAGAAATCACTCCTAGATTGGAGGACCATATGGGACACAGGGTATCGAACCCAGGTCCATCCTGGGTCAGCCACTTGCAAGGCAAATGCCCTATCACTGTACTATCGCTCTGGCCCCTTAACTTGCATATTTAAACTTGAACAGAGTCAATTTATTTGTTTGTTTTTTGGGCCACATCCGGAGGCGTTCAGGGGTTACTTCTGGCTCTACACTCAGAAATCACTCTTGGCAGGCAGGCTTGGAGAACATATAGAATGCCAGGATTGAACCTGGGTCGGCTGCTTGCAAGGCCTTACCCACTGTGCTATGGCTCCAGCCCAGAACAGAGTCAAATTTAACACCTAGCCCCTAAATTAATCCCAGTCCTCCCAGCTATTCCTTTTGTTTTGTTTTGTTTTGTTTTGGGGACACATCCAGAGATGCTCAGGGGTTACTCCAGGTTATGCTTGGGGGAACCATATGGGATGCTGAGGGATCAGACTGCCCCAGTCCATCCTATGTCAGTGCGTGCAAGGCAAACTCCCTATTGCTTGCACCAGCACTCAGGCTCCGCTCCCTCTATTCCTAATCCTGTTCTAATTAATCCTAACCTATACTCTCCCTGAATTTAGCCTTTGACTAAAACTAATCTAAATTTATAATCAATCTCTACTTAAATTTCTTTTTTTTTTTTTTGGGTGGGGTTGGGTCACATCTGGCTAAGCTCAGGGGTTACTCTTGGCTCTGCACTCAGAAATCACTCCTGGCAGGCTGCAGGGATCATATAGGATGTAGGAGATCGAATCTGGGTCGGTAACATGCAAGTCAAACACTCTACCCACTGTGCTATCACTCTGGTCCCAATTTCATTTTTTAAACAGTTTTTATTGTTTTAATTACAAGTTTGGTTTTTTTTTTTTTTTTTTTTTGTGGTTTTTGGGTCACACCCAGCAGTGCTCAGGGGTTACTCCTGGCTCCATGCTTAGAAATTGCTCCTGGCAGGCACGGGGACCATATGGGACACCGGGATTCGAACCAATGACCTTCTGCATGAAAGGTAAACGCCTTACCTCCATGCTATCTCTCCGGCCCCAATTACAAGTTTTAATTACAAGTATTTCATTTATTTAATTACAGTTTTAATTACAAGTATTTCACAGTTATGTTTAAGATACATGGTGCCAGTGAATTGGAGTAATTCCCACCACCCGTGTTGACTACCCGCTGCCCGTTCCTAGCATGCATCCTTACCCCACCCTTAGCCCCCTGGACTGCTGGTGTAACAGGTCCCTTTTGTGTATAGCTTGTTGTGCTTTGGGTCTCTTGATTCCATTGCTGTTGACTTTGGGTTGGGTATTTAGGTTATTATTATTATTATTATTATTATTATTATTATTATTATTATTTTGGTTTTGAGTTACACTTGGCTATGCTCAGGGGTCACTCCTGGCTCTACACTCAGAAATTGCTCCTGGCAGGCTCAGGGGACCATATGGGATGCTGGAATTTGAACCATTGTCCTTCTGTATGCAAGGCAAATGCCTTACCTCTATGCTATCTCTTAGGCCCAATAGTTTATTTTTTATTTCCACTCAATGTTCATGAGACTGCTTGCCTTTGGTACCATCCACTATTTTCCCCCCTCATTTTATGTGGCAGAAAAAATTATTCAAGTTCTATGATTCTGTTAATAGGAAAAAGAAAAAGAGCCAGAGAGATAGCACAGCAGTAGGGCATTTGCCTTGCACGCAGCTGATCTAGGACGGACAGTGGCTCGAATCTCAGCATCCTATATGGTCCCCCGAGTCTGCCAGGAGTAATTTCTGAGCGCAGAGCCAGGAGTAACCCCTGAGTGTTGGGTGTGACCGAAAAAAAAAAAAAAAGACAAAGAAGAAGGAAAAATAATAAAAAAAAAAAATCGGGGATGAGCTCCTATCTAGAAACTGTAAATATAAATTTAAAATACTAGGGACAAGAAAAAAAAAAAAAAAAGGTCCAGAGAGATAGCATGGAGTTAGGGCATTTGCCTTGCATGCGAAAGGATGGTTCGAATCCTGGCATCCCATTTGGTCCCCCATGCCTGCCAGGAGCGATTTCTTTTTTTTTTTTTTTTGGTTTTTGGGCCACACCCGGTAACGCTCAGGGTTACTCCTGGCTATGTGCTCAGGAGTTGCTCCTGGCTTGGGGGACCATATGGGACACCGGGGGATCGAACCGCGGTCCATCCAAGGCTAGCGCAGGCAAGGCAGGCACCTTACCTTTAGCGCCACCGCCCGGCCCCAGGAGCGATTTCTGAGAGTAGACCCAGGAGTAGCCCCTGAGCGCTGCCGGGTGTGACTCAAAAACCAAAAAAAAAAGAGGAACAAAATGTTATTTTATTTATTTATTTTTGTGTTTTTGGGTCACACCGGCAGTGCCCAGGGGTTATTCCTGGCTCCACGCTCAGAAATTGCTCCTGGCAGGCACAGGGAACCATATGGGACGCCGGGATTCGAACCGATGACCTCCTGCATGAAAGGCAAACTGCCTTATCTCCATGCTATCTCTCCGGCCCCCCAAATTTTATTTTTAACATTAAAAACATCTAGAGGACTGGAGTAATAGTTCAGCATGTTGGGCACTTTCTTTGCACATACATGACCCAGGTTAGATCCCAGTAACCTGTTTGGTTCTCAGAGCACCTCAGGAGTAATTCCTGACTATGGATCCAGGAGTAAACTGAGCATTGTCAGGTGTGGCCCCAAAACAAAACAACATTTAAAACATCCAAACCTCTTGGCTGAAGTGATAGTTCAGTGGGTAGTGTGTTTGCCTTTCATGTGGCTGACCTGGGTTTGATTCCCAGTACCCCATCTTGTTCCCCAAGCCCACCAGAAGTGATCCCTGAGGGCAGAACCAGGATTAAGTGCTGAGTAAAAGATCAGTTGTGGGTTTCCCCCAAAATAAGTAAAATAAAAGATATCCAGACCTGGGGCCGAAGAGATAGCATGGAGGTAAGGCATTTGCCTTGCATGCCGAAGGTCGGTGGTTCGAATCCCGGCATCCCATATGGTCCCCTGAGCCAGCCAGGAGTGATTTCTGAGCATAGAGCCAGGAGTGGCCCCTGAGCGCTGCCGGGTGTGACCCAAAAACCAAAAAAATATATATACCCAGACATAATACCAAACCCTGTTGTTCCTTGGCACCATTTATGGTCCTCAGAGCATCACAGGGGTGCCTCCTGAGCACAGAGTTAGGATTAAGCCCGGTGTATTACAGGTCCCAATACCCAAACCCAAACCTGAATCTGTATTTAAGGCTCTTAGAATGGCTGAGTGGGAGTCCTGGAACCTGAGAGGGCAGCTGGATGGGCCTTGCAGGCTCATAGGCTCACATTGCACTCCCATCTCGGCCTGCCAGCTGGCCTGACCACAGCCAGGGCCTCCCTAACCCGCTGCCCGGAGCAGTAGCATTCACTGTTCCCGATTGGCTCTCCCTGTACCTGTCCGAGGCTCACCTGCCCTCTGACTCAACTTCCTGGGTCTCCCTTCCCGCCCCTTGACCTTTAGTAGGGTGGGATATTGAAATTCCAGGCAGAACTCAAATACCATTGTCACACTTTCTGGGTGACCTCAGGCGAGGGTATGTGTGTGTTCTCTGGGTGGGGTAGAGAGACAGGACTACTCCCAGCTCTGCTGTGGCCACTCCCCCATGTGTTCCAGTCTCTGATCTCCCCAGGCTCCACGCACAAGCTACTTCTCTCTGACTTTGTGTCTCCTCATAAGAAATGTATGGCTGGGCCCGGAGAGATAGCACAGCAGCGTTTGCCTTGCAAGCAGCCGATCCAGGACCAAAGGTGGTTGGTTCGAATCCCGGTGTCTCATATGGTGCCCCCCCCCCCCCCCCCCCCCGTGCCTGCCAGGAGCTATTTCTGAGCAGACAGCCAGGAGTAACCCCTGAGCACCACCGGGTGTGGCCCAAAAACCAAAAACCCAAAAAAAAAAAAAAAAAGAGAAATGTATGGCTATTCATAAAATATTACCTTCTATGACAGTTTAACGGGGGATCAGTATTGGGGGTGGCTTTGAAGCTCTTGAATTCTTCAGCAGGAGCCTCCTTTCGCCTCTACCAAGTGGAGAGAATACTTATGCCAGGAGGATAGACGAGGCAAAACATCTGTGTGGGGACAGAGGGAGAGTAGAGCAGGTAGGGCACTTTGCCTTGCATGCAACCCACCTGGGCTTGATTCCTGGCATTCCATAAGATCTCCTGAGCATCACCAAGAGCGATTCCTGTGTACAGAGCCAGGAAAACCCTTAAGCACAGCCAGGTGTGGCCTTAAAAAAATTCTGATGGGGGGGCCGGAGAGATAGTATGGAGGTAAGGCGTTTGCTTTTCATGCAGAAGGTCATCGGTTCAAATCCTGGCGTCCCATATGGTCCCCCGTGCCTGCCAGGAGCAGTTTCTGAACACTGAGCCATGAGTAACCCCTGAGCACTGCTGGGTGTGACCCAAAAACCACACACACACAAAAATTTCTGATGGGGACCTGAGAGATAGTACAGTGGTAGGCATTTGCCTTGCAAGTGGCCGACCCAGGACAAATGGTGGTTCAAATCCCGGCATCCCATATAGTCCCCCGTGCCTGCCAGAAGCAATTTCTGTGCAGAGAGCCAGGAGTAACCCGAGCGTCACTACGTGTGCCCCCCCCCCCCAAAACACACACACACACACACACACAAAACAAAATCTGATAGTTAGAAATAATCACTCTGGACAAGAATTGGGTGCTAAAAGGAGATACCCTTTCTGTGACAATACTGCAAACCAGTGTCTAAAAAAGGAGAGAGAGAGAGAGAGAGAGAGAAAGAGAGAGAGAGAGAGAGAGAGAGGAGGAAAGAGAGAGAGAGAGAGAGAGAGGAGGAAAGAGAGAGAGAGAGAAAGAGAAGAGAAGAGAGTCTGGCCCAGAGAAAAATCGGGAGCAGGGCGGGAGGGAAACTAGGGGACAGTGGTAGTAGAAGAGGTACACTAGTGAAGGTTGTACATTATATGACTGATACTCAATTATGAACAACTTTGTATCTGTGGAAAAAATAAAACTGTATTATGAACAACCATGTAACCACAGCATTTAAATAAAGTAATTAAGAAAACAGCGGGCCCGGAGAGATAGCACAGCGGTGTTTGCCTTGCAAGCAGCTGATCCAGGACCTAAGGTGGTTGGTTCGAATCCCGGCATCTCATATGATCCCCCGTGCCTGCCTGGAGCTGTTTCTGAGCAGACAGCCAGGAGTAACCCCTGAGCACCGCCGGTTGTGGCCCAAAAACCAAAAAAAGAAAATAGCAACCTGGGGCCCGAGAGATAGCATGGAAGTAGGGCATTTGCCTTGCATGCAGAAGGACAGTGGTTCGAATCCCAGCATCCCATATGGTCCACTGAGCCTGCCAGGACCGATTTCTGAGCTTAGAGCCAGGAGTAACCCCTGAGTGCTGCCAGGTGTGACCCCAACACAAAACAAACAAAAAACCCCAACTTGTGTTTCAGGGCTCAGCCTTTCTAACCAGCAAGGCCACTTTGTGTGGGTCTTTCTCAACACCCCAGCCTTGAATCCCTGCCTCTGGGTCACTCCTGATAGGTCTGGGACACCTGGGGTATTGTTGCCTGCCCCAGTGATTGGGCAATAAGAGATTAGAGGAGCTGCTGGAAGATCTCCCTTTTAAAAGGGGTCACAAGAGAAAGCAGAGACTTCCCAGTTTGCTTCCAGAGGTCATTGTAGCCCTAAAACTGAAGCTCTTTGTGGGGGATAGTGAGTAAAATGTGTGTGAGTGAGAAAGGAAAGAATGTGTTCTGAACTCCTGTGGCCCCTTGAGTCACATATGGAGATTTTCCTATAATTTTGGAGCTTGGGGGTCAGATAAATGTCTTGATCATTTAAACCCCTTTCTGTTGGCTTTTCAGTTCCTGAAAAGTGCTCAAATCCTAACTAATCTGCTGAGCCTCAGTTTTCCCATTTGTAGAACAAAGATAATACCTACCTTAAATTTGCTATCAATAGTCTAGGTGAGCACATGTATGCATGGTTTCTACCTAAATCAGACCCTACTTTTGTCTTTCCTGTCCCTCCCAGACCAAGTGCCCCTGGGCCTCCTCCTGGTCCCAGATCCATCCTGGGCCTCTCAGATCTGACTGGTGTTTCCAGTGGGCCTCTCAAAGTGGAGTTGACACAGACGATCCACCCTAACTGCCTATGAGTCAAAGGAAGCCACAGAATTGGCTGAGAGCCATCTGGTTGAGATAGGCCTAGACTTTAGGGCTGCCAGGCCCGGAGTCCAAGTCACATATGCTGCCTTGGCCCCATGGGTACCTTCACAGCTTCATTCACTTCTCTATTCCTCAGCTCTTTTGTCTGTAAACTGAGAACAATAATGACAGTTGCTTCACAAACAAAGTGAATACACCAGTCAAAGCTAAAAGATATGCTCCCTTAGGTTGCTTCCCATCTGGGTCCACCACATCTTCTAGGTCCTGAAATGTCTGTGCCTTTGGGATCATCCTATCTAGATATTTTTGGGAACATCTGAACCACACCTAGTTACATACTCAGGGGATTCTATGTGGTGTCATGAATTGAATCAGGGTCAGCCACATGCAAGGCAAGTGCCTTAACCCCTTTACTATCTCTGGTTTCCCCCATTTTTTTCAGTAGTGATTCTTCTTCATATAAGATAATTGGGGGGGGGGGACTGGAGAGATAGCACAGCCGACCCAGGGTGAACGGTGGTTTGAATATCGGCATCCTATATGGTCCCCCATGTCTGCCAGGAGCGACTTCTGAGTGCAGAGTCAGGAGTAACCCCTGAGTGCCACCGGGTGTGACCCAAAAACCAAAATAAAATAAAATAAAATAATTTGTGGGACCAGGGGTGAAGTTGACGCTTAGGTCTTATTCAGGCAGGGCTCAGAAACCCATATAGATTTCAGGAGATAGAACTTGATTAGCACATGTAAGGCAAACACCTTACTGCTATACTTCAGCCCCACAGACATTAAAAATAACCAAAACCTCAGGTGAAGGAATGTTCATAGCAACTTTGTCCTCCCGCCCTCCCTTTTTCCTTCCTTTCCTTTTTTATTCTTTCTGTTCCACACCCAGAAATGCTCAGGAATTACTCCTGGCCACTACGGGAAATTATATGGGGTGCCAGAGATTGAACTCAGGCCAGCTACATGCAAGACAAATGCCCTACCTGCTGTAATATTGCTCTGATCCCTAATTTTGTACTGTTTAAACTAAAACTGAAAATAACCCAAATGTCCATCAGTGAGCCAATGGATAAATTGTGGTGGATTTATATCTTAAAATACCACTTAGCTTTAAAACAGATGCATTATTGAATCATTTGTCAACATAAATGGATTTCAACATAATTATGAAAAGTGGAAGAAGCCAGACAAAAAGGAAGGAATACACACTCTAGACCTTTTACATAACTTCTAAAATATAAAACTGATATTTAGTGACAGAAAGCAGATCAGTGGTTCCTGAGAAATGTGCAGTGGATGGATAGACTGGGATTTAAAGGGATAAAATGAAGTCTATAAAGATATTTTTGTGTGAATGGCTTAAAAAAGTGCATAAATATCATAACTTAACTAATCATACACTTCTTTTCCCTATTGGTTTTTAGGTCACACCCAGCAGCATTCAGGGGTTACTCCTGGCTCTACGCTCAGAAATCGCTCCTGGCAGGCTCTGGGGACCATATGAGATGCCGGGATTCGAAACACCCACCTTCTGCATGCAAGGCAAATGCTATCTCTTCGGCCCTCACACACTTGATTTTTTTTTTGTTTGTTTATTTCCCAGGATGCACAGGGGTTACTCCTAACTCTGCACTCAGGAATTATTGCTGGTGGTGCTTGGGGGACCATATGGGATGCCAGAGATAATATAGGAACCCAGGTTGGCCCTACCCACTGTACTATCTCTTTGCCCCTACCCCATCACACACTTTAAACATGTCAGTTTATTTTGTTTGGGGGCTACACCAGTGGTTCTCTATACTCCAACATGATTCCTGACAGTGCTGGTGGGGGATCATATGCAGTGCAAGGTCTCAAACCAAGGTTGACTGTATTCAAGAGACTTACCTCCTGTATTATCTTTCCAGCCTATAAATATGTCAGTTTTCTGTGTATCAATTTTCTCAGTAAAGCTGTAAAAGCAAGACAAGGCAAATTTTTTCCTGAAAACTCAGCATATACAAGTTGAAACTTAAGACTGGGTCCAAAGAAATAAGGAAGGAGGTTGACTCTGAGTGCCTTTTCACAGAGCTCTTGACCTAACTGTTGGGAACAAGGAAGAATCAGAGAAACAAATGATGAGAGTCTGGTGTGAAATCCCTGGGCTGGGACATGAGGGTGGAAAAAGCTCCTCTAGGAACCATGGGTAGACTGAGGAACAGGAGACAAAGAGCTCAGGAGGTTGGACACTTGACTTTTATGTGGCTGCAGCAGTCACGACCTTGGTTTAATTCCCCGTATCTCGTAGGGTTCCTTTGTCAGTTGGTGCTAGGGGTCACTTCTTAGCATTAACAGGAACAACTCCTAAGCACCACTGAGCATAGCTTTAAAAATACAAAAACATTGGGGCCAGAGCGGTGGCATAAGTCATAGGGTGTTTGCCTTGCATGCAGCCAACCTAAGATGGACCATGGTTCAATCCCCCAGCATCCCATATGGTCCCCCAAGCCCCAATCACTCCCAAGGTGATTTCTGAGTGCATATCCAGGAGTCACCCCTGAGCATCACTGGGTGTGGCCCAAAAACCAAAACCAAAACAAATATATACAAAAACAAACACCACCAAAGCAAGATTAAGGAACTATACTTACTTCGCCAACACAAATAGCAGGTGGCTATTATTAAGACAGAATGACACACAGTCAGCAGAATCACAGTATGCCAGTGATGCTAGGTTCCTGGTACTGTTTTTTTTAATGGGAGATATGCACTGGGGAGAGAGCCTGGAGTCACACTCAGAGCTTAAGAGTCTCTCAGTGGTAATTAATGGACACAGAGTGGAGGAGATCCAAGTGCTCTTATCTAAAGCAAATTCTCAGCCCATTGAACTTTTTCTCCATTCCTATGATCCGTGTCTCACAGTGGAGGTCCAGAGAGGGGAAGACACTGAACCAGAACCAGAGCCCGGGCACCCTGACTCCAAATTCTATTAGCCTCTAAACTTCCTCCTACATCTTCATTGTGGAATTCTGGGCTCTCATGGGTTGGATGGGCTGCAGGGCTCAGTCTAGGCCTGAGTTCTGGACAGTGAGACCAGGCAGGACAAAAATAGAGGCCGAGAGGGAAGGGAAGGACTCCAGCTTCTCAATGGTGATTCTGGGTGAGGTGATGACAGACTTCCTCCCGGCTGAGCCCTCTGGAATGTTTGGAACTCAGTGGTGACAGTCCAGAAGTTTCTTTTCACTTTGAGGGCCCTGGGGCGGAGGCACATTCTAGATAAGGTCTTAGACCTTTGGCCTCTCCTTCTGCCCAGCCATCTCTTTCCCAGAGGACTTGATGCGCGCCAAGGGTGGAGACACCCTTTGGGTTGCCAGCCCACCCTGGCTTAGCCGGCCTGCTTCCTGACCCAGCTCCTGCTCTGAGAGGAAGGAAAACCACCATCTCCTGCTCGTAGACAGGCTGCAGTGTACAAGGGATGCTCACACACTTGTCCTCGCCAACGATCTTAATCTTCACGATTAAGCATGGGTGAGCATCCCATGTTACAGATAAGGAAATGGAGTCTTAGTCCAATGCATGATTTACCCTGGCCACAGGACAAGTCAGTGTCCAGAGTTTATTCCAGAACCCAAATCTTTTGCTTCCTGGTTTTGACATCAGACCACCTGATTCCTATCCTTTAATAGCATTACAAAGTGTAGTGGGACAGGAACACAGACCCTATTTGTTGAGCACAGTCCAACACCACTGCTTACTTTTTGCTGCATCTTCTTTGCACTAGTTACGTTGTCCATTTGAATGTTCACTTCCTTATCTGTCAAAGAGGGCAATAATAGTAACTGTGCTGAGAGGGGGTTGACATAAGAATGTGGCAATGATTCTCTCCAGAGCACTGGTTAAATGGCAGCTGCTGCTGTATCCCAGGCCTGGAGGTAAGCCCAGGTCTGCCCTGACGCTCAGCCACGTCCCATCTCCTCTCTGGCTGCTGAGAGGATCAGATAAGATGGCAGTTGGCAAAGGGCCTGACGTGTGGAAGGACCCAGAAGTTGGTGAGGCTACTCCTTAAATTTCATATCTCCGCTGGACAGAAGTGATTAAGAAAATCTACAAGCACATGAGTCAACCCTCCTGTCCTAGTAAGAGACACTGAGACCCAGAGAAGAGCAGGGTCTTGCTCAAGGACATGCAAGGCATGTGGAGGCTGACCTAGAGTGCTTCTTACACTTGCTTGTGTGATGCCTTGTCTCCCTACCCCCAAAAGGGGACTGACTGACTTGGAAACTGTCGCCAAAAGGTTAAGGGCAGGTGCAGGTCCAGATGAAAAAGTCCAAGTCCTGGCAGGAGCAGCCTATGGATAGATTAATGTGATGGGTGCCTGTGAGTCAAAAGCAAAGTGTGGCTTTACCATGCCATCAGCATAGTAGACTTGAATGCTGACACTCTTCACTGTAGGATACAAGTTGGCCTTCCTCTCCTGGAGCCTAGGATCTGGGCTCAGCATTCCCCATTGCAGGGTGGCAAGACAAATCTGGCTGATGAGAAAAATGGAAGCAGTTCCCAATAAGGTACTGGGGTGGGGCTGAGAGATAGCATGGAGGTAGGGCGTTTGCCTTGCATGCAGAAGGACAGTGGTTCAAATTCCAGCATCCCATATGGTCCCCTGAGTCTGCCAATAGTGATTTCTGGGAGTAACCCCTGAGCACTGCCGGGTGTGACCCAACACCCCCCCAAATAAAACAAACAAACAAACAAACAAAAAACCCAAATACGAGGATATAACCTACAGTTCTTTTTATTACTTGGCTATAAAATCCCAGCTCAGGGCCCGGAGAGGTGACACAGCGGCGTTTGCCTTGCAAGCAGCCGATCCAGGACCAAAGGTGGTTGGTTCGAATCCCGGTGTCCCATATGGTCCCCGTGCCTGCCAGGAGCTATTTCTGAGCAGACAGCCAGGAGTAGCCCCTGAGCACCGCCGGGTGTGGCCCAAAAACAAAAACAAAAAGCAAAAAAAAAGAAATCCCAGCTCAAGTAGGCTTAATAAGGGAAATTAATTCATATATCCAAACATTCAGAGGTGGGTTTTCAGGTTTGAATTTGTTCCAGCAGCTCAAGTGTTACCACCACACCAATAGCATTAGTTGAAAACAAGGCCACATATTTTATTTATTTTTTTGGCTTTTGGGTCACACCCTCTAGCATTCAGGTGTCACTCCTGGCTCTACGCTCAGAAATTACTCCTGGCAGGCTCGGGGGACCACATGGGATGCCAGGATTTGAACCACCGTCCTCCTGCATGCAAGACAAACATCCTACCTCTGTGCTATCTCTCAGGCCCCAAGGCCACATATTTCTTTTTTCTTTTTTCTTTTTTTTTTTTGGTTTTTGGGCCACACCCTGTGACGCTCAGGGGTTACTCCTGGCTATGCGCTCAGATGTTGCTCCTGGCTTCTTGGGGGACCATATGGGACGCCGGGGGATCGAACCGTGGTCCGTCCTAGGCTAGCGCAGGCAAGGCAGGCACCTTACCTTCAGCGCCACCGCCCGGCCCCTTCTTTTTTCTTTTTTACCAACAACGGGTCTTTATTGGGTGCAACGATAGGTGCTGGGAGAGGGGACACGCAGGGTCCAGCTCCTGGGGCGACTCCCAAAGGCCAGGTCGCCGCACCATAAATGGCCACATATTTCTTGATACTCTGTGAAAAGAAGCTTAATATTTATCCTTTTCCTGGGTAAACTTAGGCCTGAATTTAGTGACTTATTTCTAGAGACTAGAAAAAAAAAAATCAGTCAAAATGGCTGTGCATGTTCACAGATAAGCTTATGAAAAATCAATGTAGAGGCCAGAGATGTGGTTCTGTAGTAGAGCACATGTCTTGCATTTGTGAGGACCTAGGTTCGATTTCCAGTATTACAAAATAAAATAAGTCAGAGCCAGAGAGATACTACAGGGCTTAAGTCATTTGCCTTGAACATAACTGACACTTCCATTTGAATCCCGTATATTGCATATAGGCCCGAGTCCTCTCCAGGAGTGATCCCTAAGCACAGAGCCAAGAGTAAGTAAGCCCTGAGTATTGCCAGGTGTGGCTACTAAAGCCACCATTACTTTGTCTCTGTCTCTTCCTATCTCACTTTGGGGTAAGTCTTGCCATGTGATGAGGCCTCCTATCAACTACTATGAGGGAGCCAATTTAAAGTGGATTCCCGTCTCAGAAGTCTTCAGATGAGTGCAACATCTTTCTTACGAAGTCCATGAGACTCTGAGCCAGAGACCGCCCATCCATACCTTCAATCCAAGTAGTTCAGTTTGAGATTATTTTGTTCTATAGACATACGTAAGCTGTAACACCATGGATCAGGGTTATATTTGTTGATGAATTCTTCGATCTCTGTCTTTGTCTCCTAGACACTTTTTTTTTTTTAGGGGGGTCATACCCGAAGGCGCTCAGGGGTTACTCCTGGCTTTTCACTCAGAAGTCGCTCCTGGCAAGCTTGAGGGACCATATGGGATGCTGGGATTCAAACCAGTGTCCTTCCCAGGTTGGCCACATGCAAGGCAAATGCCTTACCACTGGTGCTATCTCTCTCTCTCTCTCTCTCTCTCTCTCTCTCTCTCTCTCTCTCTCTCTCTCTCTCTCTCTCTTTTTTTTGGTTTTTGGGCCATACCCGGCGGTGCTCAGGGGTTACTCCTGGCTGTCTGCTCAGAAATAGCTCCTGGCAGGCACGGGGACTGTATGGGACACCAGGATTCGAACCAACCTGGATTGGCTGCTTGCAAGGCAAACGCCGCTGTGCTATCTCTTCGGGCCCCAGCTGGTGCTATATCTCCAGCCGAATTCTAAACACGCTTATGATCCCTCTACACATGGTCCAAAAAGCTGACATCTCTTCCAGTATTCCTGCAAAGTCTTCTCTTCAAAGTCCTGCTGACTTCTTTTTTTTGTTTTTGGATCATACCCTGCAGTGCTCAGGGATTACTCCTGGCTCTACGCTCAGAAATCGCTTCTAGTAGGCTCAGGGGACCATATGGGATGCCGGGATTCGAACCACTGACATTCTGCATGCAAGGCAAACGCCTTACCTTCATGCTATCACTCTGGCCCCCCTGCTGATTTCTTATTATTGTTATTTTTGGTTTTTGGGTCATATCCGGCAGCACTCAGGGGTTACTCCTGGTTCCATGCTCAGAACTCGCTCCTGGCATGCTTGGGAGACCATATGGGATGCTGGGATTCGAACCACTGACCTTCTGCATGAAAGTCAAACGCCTTACCTCCATGCTATCTCTCCGGCCCCTCCCTGCTGATTTCTTGACAGACCCCTGCTGATTTCTTCCTTCCTCCCTCCCTCCCTATACTCAGTGGTGCTCAGAACTTCTAGTGGGCTCAGATGGGATGCCAGCAATTGAACTTGGGTCAGCTATAAATAAGGCAAGTTCCCTACCTGATGTACTATTGCTCTGGCCCTAGAAGTCTGTTTCTATGAATGGGAGAGAGGTTAATGCTTAGCTTAGCTTAGCTTAGCTTACCATCAGTCTACCCTGCACCAGAGATGCACCTGTAACACACCCAGTTACATGGTCTGCCAATCAAGTGCCATATGGCTCTGATGGTGATAAGGGCAGAAAAGAGATGCCAAGAAGCTGCCACAGAGGGGGCCGGGCAGTGGCACTAGAGGTAAGGTGCCTGCCTTGCCTGTGCTAGCCTTGGACGGACCACGGTTCGATCCCCCGGTGTCCCATATGGTCCCCCAAGCCAGGAGCAACTTCTGAGCGCATAGTCAGGAGTAACCCCTGAGCGTCACCGGGTGTGGCCCAAAAACCAAAATAAATAAATAAATAAATAAAGAAGCCACAGAGGGAGAACCCATGGCATGGAGATGGTGATAATGAAATGCTCAGTTTTTTTTGTTTTTTGGGGGGGTCACACCCAGCAGCGTTCAGGGGTTACTCCTGGTTCTATGCTCAGAAATCACTCCTGGTAGGCTCAGGGGACCATGTGGGTGCTGGGATTTGAACCGATGACCTTCTGCATGAAAGGCAAACACCTTACCTCCATGCTATTTCTCCGGCCCCATGAAATGCTCAGGTAAGGTATGCTTGGCGAAGGTGTCTTTGTCTTGGCCTAGTATCAAGTAAGTAATGACTGATGCAGACTTGTATGTGAATCATTTGAAAAGGTGAGTAAATGGGGCTGGAGAGATAGCATGGGGGTAAGGCGTTTGCCTTTCATGCAGGAGGTTATCGGTTCGAATCCGGACGCCCCATATGGTCCCCTGTGCCTGCCAGGAGCAATTTCTGAGCCTGGAGCCAGAAATAACCCCTGAGCACTGCTGGGTGTGACCCAAAAAAAAAAAAAAAAAGAAAAGGTGAGTAAATGTTCTCTGTAACTCCACACAACAGAGCTTGTGATCAAGGCCATATAAGAAGTTATAGAAATTAGGGCCCGGAGAGATAGCATGGAGGAAAGGCGTTTGCCTTTCATGCAGGAGGTCATCGGTTCGAATCCCAGCGTCCCATATGGTCCCCCGTGCCTGCCAGGAGCAATTTCTGAGCCTGGAGCCAGGAATAACCCCTAAGCACTGCCGGGTGTGACCCAAAAACCACAAAAAAAAAAAAAAAAAGAAGTTATAGAAATTAAAAGATTAGAAATTTAACAATTACCAAGACAATGTTAATGAGTGAGAGAAGTAGAATGCATGTCTCAAATACAGGCAGGGGGTGTGGGTGGAGGGATATGGGGTGCATTGGTGGTGTGAATGTTGCACTGGTGAAGGGGAGTGTTCTTTTGGTGGTGACTGAAACCCAACTACAGTCATGTTTGTAATCACGGTGTTTAAATAAAGATTTAAAAAAACTGGACCGGAGAGAGCATGGGGGTAGGCCGTTTGCCTTGCACGCAGAAGGACAGTGTTTCGAATCCCAGCATCCCAAATGGTCCTCTGAGCCTCTGAGCCTTTTTTTTTTTGGTTTTTGGGCCACACCCGGCAGTGCTCAGGGTTTACTCCTGGCTCTCTGCTCAGAAATAGCTCCTGGCAGGCACGGGGGACCATATGGGACATCGGGATTCGAACCAACCACCTTTGGTCCTGGATCGGCTGCTTGCAAGGCAAACACCGCTGTGCTATCTCTCCGGGCCCAAGAGTGATTTCTGAGTGTAGAGCCAGGGGTAACCCCTGAGCGCTGCTGGTAGTAACCCCCACACCCCAAAAAACCCAAACAGACAAACAAAAACAGAAGTTTAGGGGCTGGAACAATATAGCACAGTGGGTAAGGTGTTTGCCTTGCATGTAGCTGACCTGGGTTTGAACTCCGGCATCCCATATGAGCCCCTGAGCCTTCCAGGAGTGATTTTTTTTTTTTTTTTTTTTTGGTTTTTGGGCCACACCCGGTAATGCTCAGGGGTTACTCCTGGCTATGTGCTCAGAAGTTGCTCCTGGCTTGGGGGACCATATGGGACACCGGGGGATCGAACCACAGTCCGTCCAAGGCTAGCGCAGGCAAGGCAGGCACCTTACCTTTAGCGCCACCGCCCGGCCCCGATTTTTTTTTTTATTGTAGAGCCAGGAGTAAACTCTGAGTACTATCAGATGTGGCCCACCCAAAACAAACAAACAAACAAACAAAAACAACAAAGAAATTAAGTTGCAGAAAGTTTTTTTTTTTTTTTTTTTTGGTTTTTGGGCCACACCCGGTGATGCTCAGGGGTTACTCCTGGCTATGCGCTCAGAAGTTGCTCCTGGCTTGGGGGGACCATATGGGTCGCCGGGGGATCGAACCGCGGTTCGTCCAAGGCTAGCGCAGGTAAGGCAGGCACCTTACTTCTAGCGCCACCGCCCGGCCCCAGTTGCAGAAAGTTTTACAAATCAGAATCCAATTGTTTTTTTTTGTTGTTGTTGTTTGTTTTTGGTTTGGGGGCCACACCCGTTTGACGCTCAGGGGTTACTCCTGGCTATGCGCTCAGAAATCGCCCCTGGCTTGGGGGGACCATATGGGACGCCTGGGGATCGAACCTCGGTCCATCCTACGCTAGCGCTTGCAAGGCAGACACCTTACCTCTAGCGCCATCTTCCCAGCCCCCAGAATCCAATTGTTTAAAAGAACTTTCACTGAAGAAAGAATAGAGCTGGGGCTGGAGAAATAGCATGGAGGTAAGGTGTTTGCCTTTCATGCAGAAGGTCATCGGTTCGAATCCCAGCATCCCATATGGTTCCTCGTGCCTGTCAGGAGCAATTTCTGAGCATGGAGCCAGGAGTAACCCCTGAGCACTGCCGGGTGTGACCCAAAACCACACACACAAAAAAAAAGAATAAAGCTAATTGTCCAAAATTATAAAATAAGAAATACTTATTGAGGGACTGTAGAGATAGCACAGCAGTAAGGTATTTGCCTTGCACAAAGCCGATACAGGATGATGGTGATTCGAATCCCGGCATACCATATGGTCCACTGTGCCTACCAGGAGAGATTTCTGAGCATCACTGGGTGTGACCCAAAAACAAAATAACTTATTGAAGATTTACTATGCCCCAGTCATGAACGAAGCCCAGCCTGACTCACTTTTCCTTTACAACTTTATGAGGTAAATACTATGATTGATTCTATTTTACAGGCAAGGAAACTGCTACTTGGAACAATTTATTTCCTCATGTGTTCAACAAATAAATCTTTCTGTGCTAGGTCACAGGGTTTCAGCCATAAATAAAGGAGGCAAGATTTTTTTTTTTTTTTTTTGGTTTTTGGGCCACACCCTGTGACGCTCAGGGGTTACTCCTGGCTATGCGCTCAGAAGTTGCTCCTGGCTTCTTGGGGGACCATATGGGACGCTGGTGGATCGAACCGTGGTCCGTCCTAGGCTAGCGCAGGCAAGGCAGGCACCTTACCTCCAGCGCCACCGGAGGCAAGATTTTGAGTCACCTGCTGAACAAAGGACAAAATTGGGTTTAAGAATGTTGGGTGGGCCAGAGAGATAGCTTGGAGGTAAGGCATTTGTCTTGCTTGCAGAAGGATGGTGGTTCGAATCCTGGCATCCCATATGATCTCCCGTGCCTGACAGGAGCGATTTCTGAGCAGAGTCAGGAGTAACCCCTGAGCACTGCCGGGTGTGACCCAAGAAAACAAAACAAAACAAAACAAAACAAAACAAAAAAAAAAAAAAAAAGAAAAAAGAAAAAAATGTTTCAACCAGGGGCCAGAGAGATAGCATGGAGATATGCATTTTTCTTGCATGCAGGACAGTGGTTCAAATCCCAGCATCCCATATGATCCCCCGAACCTGCCAGAAGCGATTTCTGAGCATAGAGTCAGGAGTAACTAACCCCTGAGCACTGCTGGGTGTGACCCCCCCCAAAGTAAGAATTTTGGGTTGGAGGGTGCGGGGGGTGGTGGGAAAGAATGTTGGGTTTATCTTCAGTGCCCAAGTGCTTGACTGATTCACAAATTTCTTTTTTTTTTTTTTTTTTTGGGCCACACCCGGCGTTGCTCAGTGGTTACTCCTGGCTGTCTGCTCAGAAAAAGCTCCTGGCAGGCACGGGGGACCATATGGGACACTGGGATTCGAACCAACCACCTTTGGTCCTGGATTGTCTATTTGCAAGGCAAACGCCGCTGTGCTCTCTCTGGGCCCATGAACTTCTTTTATTTGGTGCCACCTAGTGGGATATATGAGAAAATTGCTGAAACAGGTGCGAGTGGTAGACAAAAAAAGTAAAGCCAGGAGATGGGAGAAATTGAGATGAGTATATCACAGGGTAGAGTCAAGACTCCTTCCTCAGCCATCCTGATTTCTCTGTGCATAATAACACTGTATACAAAAAATGTAAGATTTTTTTGTTTTGTTTTTGGGTCACACCCAGCAGCACTCAGGGGTTACTCCTGGCTCTATGCTCAGAAATCGCTCCTGGTAGGCTGGGGGGACCATATGGGATGCCAGGATTAGAACCAATGACCTTCTGCATGAAAGGGAAATGCCTTACCTCCACGCTATCTCTACAGCCCCCCAAAATGTAAGATTTTTACCCACTTTTTCTTTTGTTTGGGTCTACACCTGGTGATGCTCAGGGATTATTCTTTTTTCTTTTTGTTTTTGGGCCACACCTGGTGACGCTCAGGGGTTACTCCTGGTTCTGCATTCAGAAATCGCTCCTGGCTTAGGGGACCACATGGGACACTGGGGATCAAACTGAGGTCCGTCCTGGGTAGCCGCATGCAAGGCAAATGCCCTACCACTGAGCTATCGCTCTGGCCCCAGCGATTGTTCTTGGCTTTGTGCTGAGATCACCCCTAGCGGGGCCGGGAAGGTGGCGCTAGAGGTAAGGTGTCTGCCTTACAAGCGCTAGCATAGGACGGACCGTGGTTCGATCCCCCGGCATCCCATATGGTCTCCCCAAGCCAGGGGCGATTTCTGAGCTCATAACCAGGAGTAACCCCTGAGCATCAAACGGGTGTGGCCCAAAAACCAAAAACCAAAAAAAAAAAAAAAAAAAAAAAGATCACTCCTAGCAATCCAATCAAACTTAGAGTTCAAAATGTGGGGATAGGGCCGGGCGGTGGCGCTAGAGGTAAGGTGCCTGCCTTGCCTGCGCTAGCCTTGGACGAACCGCGGTTCGATCCCCCGGTGTCCCATATGGTCCCCCAAGCCAGGAGCAACTTCTGAGCACATAGCCAGGAGTAACCCCTGAGCGTTACCGGGTGTGGCCCAAAAAACAAAAACAAAACAAAACAAAAAAAAAAAAAACTGTTTTTTGGGGCCCGGAGAGATAGCACAGCGGCGTTTGCCTTGCAAGCAGCCGATCCAGGACCAAAGGTGGTTGGTTCGAATCCCGGTGTCCCATATGGTCCCCCGTGCCTGCCAGGAGCTATTTCTGAGCAGACAGCCAGGAGTAACCCCTGAGCAATGCCGGGTGTGACCCAAAAACCAACAACAACAAAAAAATGTGGGGATAAAATGAGTAGGCAGAGGGGTTAGAGAGAGAGTACAGATGGAGGAGTAATTGTCTTTTTTTAAAAAAAACTTTTTGGTTTTGGGGACACACCTGGCAGTGCGCAGGGGTTACTCCTGG
Organism: Suncus etruscus; assembly: GCF_024139225.1. Classification (NCBI taxonomy): domain Eukaryota; kingdom Metazoa; phylum Chordata; class Mammalia; order Eulipotyphla; family Soricidae; genus Suncus; species Suncus etruscus. Next base: position 52,499,330 of record NC_064853.1, read on the forward strand.
CTCTGTGCTTAGAAATCGTTCCAAAAATGAAGCAACATGGGGAAGGAGAGAGCACAGCAGTAAGGCATTTTGCCTTGCATGCAGGTGACCTGGGACAGACTCAGGTTCAATTCCCGGCATCCCATGTGGTCCTGCCAGGAGCAATTTCTGAGCACAGAGCCAGGAGTGCCACAGGGTATGCCCCCCAAAAAAGAATAAATTATTTTTCCGTAGGGTATAAGCACTGAATCAACCTCAAATATTTGGTATGTTCATCAAATTCTGGCTGCAGTGAGATTTACTAAACTAAAGGGACTGGGACCACAAGTAGCAAGTTTGCTTCCTTCTGAACATCTGCAAGAAAAGGACATCTTGGTAAAAAAAAATTCCTTGATAGAAAACCCTGGCAATTTACTACATACTGACACATACGGAATGCTTTTTTTTTCACATTTTGAAAAGACCTGCATTTCATGTGTTACCAATTCATTTTTCATTTGAAAAGAGATTTGTGGGGGCCGGGCGGTGGCGCTAAAGGTGCCTGCCTTTCCTGCGCTAGCCTTGGACGGACCGCGGTTCGATCCCCTGGTGTCCCATATGGTCCCCCAAGCCAGGAGCAACTTCTGAGCACATAGCCAGGAGTAACCCCTGAGCGTTACCGGGTGTGGCCCAAAAACCAAAAAAAAAAAAAAAAAAAAAAAGGAAAAGAAAAGAGATTTGTATAGAAAATTAGAAGCACATGGGGCCGGAGAGATAACATGGAAGTAGAACGTTTGCCTTGCTTGCAGAAGGACGGTGGTTCGAATCCCAACTCTGCCAGGAGCAATTTCTGAGCGTAATGTCAGGATTAACCCCTGAGCGTTGCCGCAGGGTGTGACCCAAAAACCAAAAAAAAAAGAAAAAAAGAAAGAAAAAAGAAAATTAGAAGCACAACAATAACTGAGTTTCTAAGGGTCAAAAGGTGATGTTTGGGGCTGGAGAGAGAGCACAGCAGCATTTGCCTTGCAAGCAGCCGATCCAGGACCTAAGTTGTTGGTTTGAATCCCGGCATCCCGTATGGTCCCCTGTGCTTGCCAGGAGCTATTTCTGAGCAGATAGCCAGGAGTAACCTCTGAGTACCACCGGGTGTGGTCCAAAAACCAAAAAACAAACAAACAAAATAAAACCCTGATGTTTGTTAGTAACTAAGATGGGTCTTTCAAATGAAAACTACTTCAAATACATGCTCAAAAGGTAGTAGTTTTTTTTTTTTTTTTTTTTTTTTTTTTTTTTTTTTGGTTTTTTTTTTTTTTTTTGGGTCACACCCGGCAGCGCCCAGGGGTTACTCCTGGCTTCATGCTCAGAAATCGCTCCTGGCAGGCTCGGGGGACCATATGGGACGCCGGGATTCGAACCGATGACCTTCTGCATGAAAGGCAAATGCCTTACCCTCCATGCTATCTCTCCGGCCCCTTTTTTTTTTTTTTTTTTTTTAATGGACTCAGAAACTTTTCAGAGCTGGAGAGTTAGTACAGTGGATAGGGTGCTTGTTTTGCACACAGCTAACCTGGGTTCAATTTATAGCAACCCATATAGCCAGGAGCCCCACCAGAAGTGAATCCTTGAGCATAGTTGGGAATAAGCCCTGAACACAAAGAATTGATCTTTCAGAATTGAGCCATTGGGTCTTTAAAATGCTGCTGTGGAATGTTCAATTTCTTCTTCTTTTTTTTTTTTTTTTTTTTTTTTTGTATTTTGTTATTTTGGAATGTTCAATTTCTAAACTTTCTCGGCTGAATGTTTTATACACACACACATACATATTCTATTTTGGAAGACAGTACTCAATGATGCTAAGGGGTCTTTTTTTTTTTTTTTTTTTTTTTTTGGATTTTGGGTCACGCCGGTGGTGGCGCTCAGGGATTACTCCTGGCTCTGCACTCAGAAACTGCCCCTGGCAGGCTCTTGGGGGACCATATGGGTTGTTGGGAATCGAACCACTTTCCATCCTGGGTTGGCCACTTGCAAGGCAAATGCCCTGCTGCTGTGCTCTCTCTCCAGCCCCCAGGGGTCACTTCTGATGGTCCTTAGGGAACTGTAGGTAGTACCAAGATTGAACCAGGGTTAAATGTGTTCACGTCTATCTCTCTAGCCCATAATCTATATTCTAAGCTCCACTACAAGGCTGGAGTGCATGCTTTGTATGTGGGAATTTTTGAGTTCACTCCCTGGCACTGTAAGGTCCCTCACAGCATCACCAGGGTAAAATGCTAAGCACAGACCCAGGGGTGGTTCAGAACCCAATAAAACAAAAACACAGTGTCTTCTAATTATCAAACATAATTTAATCTTCACATTTAAATATCAGACAGCAAGTTCTCCACTGTGCTGAAGCCTTAACAGCTGCACACATACCCCACAATTGCTTGCTGTCACTCCAATGGTCCAACTTCATTGCTTTTCCATTAACCTCTGCAGATATACCTAATTGCCCAAAACTCCAGGTATGCTAGTTTGGGGGCTGAGGTCTCCAGGGGCTTTTTGGAATCAGGGAAGACCCTTCCCCAGGACTTTACTCCTAGATGTCCTGACAGCCATACCCATGATCCACAGCTGCCACCATCAGCTTATTAGCCCAGCTCCACAGATCTTTGAAATCCTGCACTGCCCAGCTGTAACACCTCCACATTTTTCAATACTGACATACCAGTACAAATGCACCAAATTGAATGTGAAATTATCATAGAAGCCACATAAGTTCAATAAACAAACCAACAACAGAATGCTCAACTAGCAACAAATAGCTTGGTAAATCTTCAATGAAATAAAAACCCCCGGGACCAGAGAGATAGCACAGTGGCGCTTGCCTTTGATCCAGGACCAAAGGTGGTTGGTTCGAATCCCGGTGTCCCATATGGTCCCCCGTGCCTGCCAGGAGCTATTTCTGAGCAGACAGCCAGGAGTAACCCCTGAGCACTGCCTGGTGTGGCCCAAAAACCAAAAAAAAAAAAAAATAAAATAAAATAAAATAAATAAATAAATAAATAAAAATAAAAAGAAATAAAAAGAAATAAATAAATAAAAAGAAATAAAAACCCCATTGCGAGATACAATTTTCAGATTTTCTTTTTAGTGAATTTATTTTGGGCCACACACAGTGACGCTCAGGGGTCACTCCTGGCTATGTGCTCAGAAATTGTTCCTGGCTTGGGGGGACCATATGGAACACTGGTCTGTCCTAGGTTAGTGCATGCAAGGCAAACGCCCTACTGCTTGTGCCACCGCTCTGGCCCCTTAGTAATTTTTTTTGGTAATTCAATTATATATATGGTTTTGGGGTCACACCTGGCAGCGCTCAGGAGTTACTCCTGGCTCTATGCTCAAAAATCTCTCCTGGAAGGCTCAGGGGACCATATGGGATGCTGAGATTTAAACCAATGACCTTCTGCATGCAAGGCAAATGCCTTACCTGCATGCTATCTCTCCAGCACCCAGTAACAATATTAAGTAAATTATTCATACCTGTCAAGGGACACAGGAGAGGGTGAGACAATGGGGATTGTGATGGAATGTTAAACTGGTGGTGGGATTGATGCTAGAACACTAAATCCAGTTGTCTGGCTGTGTGCTCAAAAATCATTCCTGGCAGGCTTGGAGGATTTATGATATGCCGGGAATCGAACCAGGATCAGCCGCATGCAAGGCAAATGCCCTACCCACTGTGTTACTCCCAGAAAGAACTGTTTTCGCAATTTGTTTTTTTGTTTTGGTTTTTGGGCCACATCCGGTGATGCTCACGAGTTACTATTGGCTCATTGCTCAGAAGTTGCTCCTGGAAATACCACTATGCTATCTCTCCGGCCCCTGTATTCACAATTTGATAAATCACGGTGTTTAAAAAAATTTATTTGGTTTCTGGGCCACACCAGCAGTGCTTATCGGTTATTCCTAGCTCTGCACTCAGAAGTTACTCCTAGAAGCCTTGGGGGACCATATGGGATGCTGGAGATTGAACCTGGATTGGCCACTTGCAAGACAAGTGCCCTGCCCATTGTCCTATATAGCTCTGGATCTAAGTAATTTATTTAAAAAATAAAATACCAGATAGGCATATTGAGAAAAAGTTGACAATTTATCTTATCAGATGGTAGAAAGGACATAAACATCTGTCTTGGTTTTGGGGCTACATCTCCAAGGTGCTTGGGATTAAATTGACCTCCCAGGTGGGCCCAAAAAACCAAATCAAAACCTGCTCTCCCCCCACCCCAAATCCAAAGAAACCAGACACAAATGTTAAGATCCTATAGATACAAAGTTACTAAGGGACATTGTGACTATATCAATGAGAAGTGCTTGCTAATAAGTAATTTCTTCTTGGGATGGTAAAACAAATCTAGAATATAGTGATGGTTGCAGTCCCTTATAGGCAGTCTTTATCACTAAATTGTACACTCAGAAAAAATTTATTTATAGCATTGATTTACAAAGTTGTGGTGTACCCCAAGACCCGCCCATATCTGGGAGGAGTTTTGGGAACCGGATAATAGGTATAACTACCTGCAAGACCTCCCATTTCTGGGAGGGGTCTGAACCGGATAGTAGGTGTAACTTTACCTGCAAGCCCCTCCCATTCCTGGGAGGGGTTTGGAAAAAGGTAGATAAGGCTGGGACCAAGGGAATTTGGGCCTTTTGGCTCTTTGCCCTTTTGCCGTTTCTCTCTTGGCCCGGCTTGGCTTCCTGGCTTTTGAATCTTTGGGCCGCATGGAGCCCAAAGGGAAGATGGCTAACAGGAGATAAGATGCAGGGCTAGCAAAATATTGCTGAATGCTTGAAAGGTTAACATAGGCCACACACCTGTGGTGGCTAGGGCATAAATAAAGATGATTCTTCCTGAAGCCTGCGTGTGAGTGATTTCACCTGGGCCTGGAACTCGCCGGCTGCATGGAGGTTGCAGAGCCATGTGGGCTGGATGGTATCCTCCACCATCCAGCCTCATCGTTAATTATTTAATGCAACACAAAGTTATTCATTTAGATTTTATTTTAATGTTTGTTTTTGGGTCACATCCAGCAGCTCTCAGAGGTTATTCCTGACTCTGCACTCAGAAATTGCCCCTGGCAGACTTGAGGGACCAGATGGGATACCGGGATTGGAACCATCAGTCTGCATGCAAGGCAAATACCCTACCACTGTGCTATCTCTCCGCCCCTCAAGATTAGATTTTAGACATATTTCAGCACCAATCCTACCAGTGTATATATACCCATGTTCCCAGATGCCATACCTCCCTACATCTCTCCAGCCTGCCATCATAACAAGCACCTTTTTAAGTTTCGTTGTTAGTTTCATTTGATTGTTGTTGACTCCTATGATTTATTCTGTCCTTACCATCACCAATGCACCTAAGTCTCCTTGAATCCTGTGCCCATTATTTCACATCTTTCTCCCATTCAATTTCTTTCCCTCACTATATTCTGGGGCCAATTGTGTTCTAGACAACCCCCTTTTAAACCATAGCATTCCTTCATGCAGTTATTCTAAAAATCATATATAAAAGATAAACCTATATTCTTCTGGCTTACTTCATTTTACATGGTTATCTTGCTGTTGCATCCATGTTGTAGCTAATTGCACAACTGAATCATTCCTCACAGCTATAATGTAGTATATAGTATGTATGTACCAAACTGTCACAATCCAATTTATCTCTCGTTGGACTTCTAGGAATGTTGCAATAATGGTGTGCATGTCCCCCAAAAGTGGAATTGCTGGGTCATATCACAGCTTGTTTCTAAGTGACTGAAAAACCTCCATACTTGTTTTCTTTTGTTTGTTTGTTTGTTTTGGGTCATACCCGGCTGTGCTCAGGGGTTACTCCTGGCTGTCTGCTCAGAAATAACTCCTGGCAGGCATGGGGGACCATATGGGACACCGGGATTCGAACCAACCACCTTAGGTTCTGGATTGGCTGCTTGCAAGGCAAACACCGCTGTGCTATCTCTCTGGGCCCCTCCGTACTTGTTTTCAACCATAGGGGTTGAGCCAGGAAACAGCCCCACCACACCCGACATGAGATTGTTCCCCGTATTTTTGTTTTGTTTTTGGGTCACACCTGGCTGCTCTCAGCAGTTACTCCTGGCTCTGTGCTCAGAAATAGCTCCTAGCAGGCTCGGAGGACCATATGGGATGGTGGGAATTGAACACTGTCAATCCTGGGTTGGCAGCATGCAAGGCAAAATGCCCTACTGCTGTGCTATCTCTCCGGCCCTTTCCCAGTATTTTTGTCACCCTCACTGGTATAATATCTCATTGTTGTCTTGACCAATGACTTGACGAATGAGCATTTTTCCATGTTGGCTATCTATTGTCTTCCTCACAGTTATTTGTTCATGTCCTCCCCATTTTTTAATTTTATTTTTTTGGTTTTTGGGCCACACCCGGCGGTGCTCAGGGGTTACTCCTGGCTGTCTGCTCAGAAATAGACACGGGGGACCATATGGGACATTGGGATTAGAACCAACCACCTTAGGTCTTAGATCGACTGCTTGCAAGGCAAACACCACTGTGCTATCTCTCCGGGCCTTTTATTTTATTAAGTTTTTGGGTCACACCTGGCAGCGCTCAGGGGTTACTCCTAGCTCTACGCTTAGAAATCACTCCTGGCAGGCTTGGGGACCATATGGGATACCGGGATTTGAACCACTGTCTTTCTGCATGAAAGGCAAACGCCTTACTGCTGTGCTATCTCTCCAGCCCCATCCTCCCCATTTTTTATGAGGTTTTAGATTATGGGGAGAATTTTTCTGAGTACATTTGTATATCCTAAATTATCAACCCTTTATCTGATGTGTTGAGTACAAATATTTTCTCCCATTCAGCTGTCTTAGTTTTTTAGTTCATGTTGGTTTGTTTTTTTGCCATACAGAAATTTTTAGTTTGATGTAGATATCCTACACAAAATTTTTTTTGTTTTGGGGCCTCTGAATTCAAGGAATATTCCTGGAAGGGGATGGAATGTGGGTCAGCTGCATGCAAGGACAGTGAGAGTATCCAGACCTTGATGCTCAGGGCTCCTGACTGCACTCAGGAAATCACTCCTGGTGATAATAAGTCGACTATACGGGACATGAAGAATGAATACGGATTGGCTATATACAAGACAAGCAAGCTCCCTATCTGTTAGTTTGTCTAGTTTGTCTCTCTCTCTCTCTCTATATATATATATTACATAAAATATATGTATATATTTACTGTATCTGAAAAATAAAACTATAGTGAATAGGATATGGTATAAAATCCTCAGCATTTACACTAATACTTGCTATAATTACTAGGATGGAAATTTGTCCCGTTCTATAAACTAAGAAAACAGAGTTGATTTGCTTTTTGGGCTACACCAGCAGTGTTCAGGTCTTAACCCTGCCTAGGTGGTCAGGCGACTATATGTAGTGCCAAGCTTTAACCCTGGTTGGCTCTGCAAGGTAAGTTCCTTATCTCCTGTCAAGCTTTTTGGTCAAGGAAAAGAAAACCTCTTGTTTATAATGTTAACACATCTACTTATGTTTTTATCTTATTAAATCCTATATATATTTACATATGTTAACACATCTATGTCTATAAAACATAAGGTACATTCCACAATTATTCCTATTATATGAGGAAACAGCAATACTTGAAGAGGCCATGTTGGTTTTTTCTTTTCCGGGCCACACCCTTTGATGCTCAGGGGTTACTCCTGGCTTAGTGCTCAGAAATTCCCCCTGGCTTGGGGGGGACCATACAGGATGCTGGGGGATCGAACCGCGGTCGAGATTTTTTCTTGGCTAGCGCTTGCCAAGGCAGACACCTTATCTCTAGTGCCACCTAGCTGGCCCCAGCTTTGTTTTTTGCTTTTGGGCCAAACATAGTGACGCTCAGGGGTTACTTCTGGCTATGTGCTCAGAAATTGCTCCTGGCTTGGGGGGACCTTATGGGATGCCGGAGATCGAACCCAGGTCTGTCCTGGGTCAGCCGTACACTGTGCTATGGTTCCGGCCCCGAAGAGGCCATGTTGGGCTGGAGAGATAGAAATTAGGGTGCTTGCCTTGTATAGACAACCTGGGTTTGATCCCCATTCCCACATACACAAAAGGCCAAGATAGTAATGGTTAGGTAGTACAAAATTAGGAATTCTGATTTCTGGGTAGATATAGTAAAGGGTAAGGAACTTGCCTTGCACGTGGCTAACCGAGTTAGCCCAGCATCCCACATAGTCCTGAGCACCGCCAGGAGTGATTCCCAAAATAAAGTTCTACTTTAGACATTCATTTGACATATGGTGTCCCCTCAGCGCAGTTAGGTGTCATTTCCTGGTCATAGATCCAGAAATAACAGCATCCTGCTCTCAACAAATGATACTGAATATGCAACAGCCATTAAAATACATTTGACTGTGAGTCAACAGTGGCACACTATTAACATCAAGGTATTCAAGGTCAAGGGACTAGGAGCTAACTACAGTGAATAGGATATAATATAAAGGGCTCCAGACATGATCCTAGGTACTGCATGGTCCTCTGAGCAGCTAGCTATTGTCCTGGAAGCCCTGAGCACTGCTGGGCCTGAGCAGAACTGCATTCTGGAGCTGAAAAATTAACTTTTGGGGCTTGAGTATAAGGAGTAGGGCATTCATTTTTGTCTTGCATGCACTGACCCATGTTCAATCCCCAGCATTCTATGTAGTCCCCCAAGCCAGCCAGGAGTAATTCCTGAGCATTGTCAGATATGACATCAAAATAAAAATACAGGGGCCGGAGAGATAGCATGGAGGTAAGGCATTTACCTTTCATGCAGAAGGTCATCGGTTCGAATTCCGGCGTCCCATATGGTCCCCTGTGCATGCCAGGAAAAACCCCTGAGCACTGCCGGGTGTGACCCAAAAACCACAAAAAAAAAAAAATAAATAAATAAATAAAAAAAAACAAACATTAAACTTTCAAGCCTGAACAATGGGCCCCAGGTTCTGACACTGCTTTTAGGAAGTCTTTGCCAATGTTCCCGAAAACGGGGCTACCCCGCTTGTGAGAGACAGCCAAGAGAGAATTAAATGTAAGAAAGATAAGACAAATTCCACTTCATGTGTTAAAAGTATGCAGAGAGGGTCGGAGTGGTGGTGTGGAATGATAAGGCATCTCTGCCTTGCTGGTGCTAGCCTAGGATGGACCGGTTTGATCCCCCAGCTCCCTATGGTCCCCCAAGCCAGGACCGATTTCTGAATGCAGAGCCAGGAGTACCCTGAGTGTTACCAGGTGTGGTCCCCCCAAAGTATGCACAAAGAGAGGAACAGCCGTGAGAAAGAAAGTGGTAGTACATCTAAAAGGTTGCCCCCTAGAACTCAAATAGATAAAAAAATTTCAATAAAAGAATGAAATGGGGGCTGGAGAGATAGCATGGAGGTAAGGCATTTATTTGTCTTGCATGCAGAAGGATGGTCCCCTGAGCCTGCCAGGAGCGATTTCTGAGCATAAAGCCAGAAATGGCCTCTGAGCACTGTTGGGTGAGACCCAAAAACCAAAAAAGAATGAAATGAGACAGACAAATCCTATGGAGTGTTAAGGTTAGAAAATGGGGCCTGGAGAGATAGCACAGTGGCGTTTGCCTTGCAATCAGCTGATCCAGGACCAAAGGTGGTTGGTCTGAATCCCGTCCCATATTGTCCCCCAGTGCCTGCCAGGAGCTATTTCTGAGCAGCCAGGAGTAAACCCTGAGCACCGCCGGGTGTGGCCCAAAAACCAAAAAAAAAAAAAAAAAAGTTAGGGGCCGGCGAGGTGGCACTAGAGGTAAGGTGTCTGCCTTGTAAGCGCTAGCCAAGGAAGGACCACGGTCAATCCCCCAGCGTCCCATATGGTCCCCACAAGCCAGGGGCAATTTCTGACCACTTAGCCAGGAGTAACCCCTGAGCATCAAACAGGTGTAGCCCAAAAAAACAAAACGAAACATTAGGGGCCGGATGGGTGGCGCAGAGGTAAGTCATTTGCCTTGCAAGCATCTGACCTAGGATGGACTGCAGTTCGATCCCCCAGCATCCTATATAGTCCCCCAAGCCAGGAGCAATTTCTGAGTGCATAGTCAGGAGTAATCCGAGTGTCACAGAGTGTAGCCCAAAAATCAAACACCAAAAAAAAAAAAAAAAAAGAACCATTAGCTCTGGCAAAGTAGTCACTACTAATTTTGACAAGAGCAATTAAGTGGAAGAAAAGTCTATTGAATAAATGGATTGAAAAATTTTTATTAGCTTTCTGTAAATACCTTAAAATATTCATTGATTTGGTCATATTTGAAAGACGAAGTCAACAACCAGCATCTCTGAAACTTGATACTCTGCTTTTCCTACATACCAGAATTAGAAAATTAAGTCATGTAAAAGATATCTGAAAATTCTAAAGTTGTCAGATACATACCGGTTGTTAATTAGAAACAGGAAGATTGTTCTAAAAGCTAGAATGTCCTAATCCTGGCACTGCATAGCTCTTAGACATTACTGGTTATATCCCTGGTTCCCTGTAGACCAAAGTAGCACCACATTGTTAATGACCAAGTACTGAACTGTATAATCCACACAATCAGTTTAAATATTACCAGTAGTAGACCTGAGTACTGCATAAGAGTTTCCCAGACCCTGGAAAAAGAAAAAAAAAAAAATCTTCATTACCAATCACTCTAGGCCAGGGGTCTCAAACTCAATTTACCTGGGGGCCGCAGGAGGCAAAGTCAGGGTGATCCTTGAGTGCAAAGTCAGTTGTAAGCCTTGAACATTGGGGGGTGGGACCCAAACAACTAAAACAAAACAAAAAAAGATTCCTCTAGGGCAGGGCCACAAACCCCTGCTCTAGGTTATTTAATCTATGTAGTCTCAACTGTTGATGTATTTAAAGGTCTTAGTCAATGACACCCTCTCCTGTAACTGACAACTGCCCTGAGGTACAAAAAAAGAGCCTGCTGGCCCTTGGGGGTCCGGAGTTGGTGAGATGTCACAGAGATAAAGCATTGGTGAGATACTGCCTCCTCCAGAACCCGACTCTCCCCCCACTCACTCTTGTCCCTGGGTGAGCACATTGCCACACATGGCAGCCGGGTCTCCTGGCCCTTGTACCTACAATAGCAGCTTCATTAAATATTAGTCTTGTGGTCTTGATAAAGATACCTTCGTGTACAGTGTATTGCTTACAATATTCTTTCCACAAATGTCTAGTTATCTCGGTTTGCTAATTATTTGTTTCCAGTCACATGGTGCTACCTTCTCTTTAGTTATCATTGTGTAACACAGTAAAACCTTCATTTATTTTTCATTGCCCTTGTTCACTTCTTGCCAGAGATATTAGGGTAAAAAGCAAGTATTTAAAAGATTTCATAAGGTATGTTTCCTGTAGCACTGAGTAACTCTACATGACCACATTTTTAAATTTAGAAATTTATTCTGTTTAATCCACAAGCTTTATATAGCTTTAGTTTAAAAAAACAAAAACAAAAAAACCAAAAACAGTGAAAACAAAGACACAATTTCAAAGTCTGGGCCCTTCCAGCTTTCCAAATACAAGAGCTCTGAAAGTTGTATATACCAATTGGAAGAACAAGACAAAATTATGAATGGAGCCATGACATTTCACAAAACAAAATTTTCTATCAGTGAAGAATCCTTCCTGGGAATAGTTAAATGCCTTTACAAAAAGAGAGAGAGAGAGAAAGAGAGAAAATGAAATTCCAGTGTTCCAAATCAAGTTGTTATACATCAATATAATAAACCCACAGTGTCCTGGCAAAAACCATGCTTTTAATTTGTCTCATCCTATATAGAGCTCAAATCTTGATTTATTAAGTGGAGACTCCACAGGCAACAATAGGAAAGATTGTGGCATTAAAATATTTTATACTTTTGTGGTAGTTCTACAGTGGTCTTCTTTCTGGGCAAGCTTGCAAACCATAAAAGGTTGAAAGCATCATAACTTAAATGGGTGCTATGACTCAAATGAAAGAGAAAAAAGGAGAAAACTGAAAAACAAAACAAATAACAAAAAACCCTCTGGGACTAGCCAGGGGCAATTAAAGAAACCATAAGAATGCCAACAATATTTAAACCCCCTTTTTTAAAAAGGGAGTTTCTTTTTGGCTTAAAATATTTCATTCTAAATGAATTTATGTCAGCTGTCAATGAAAGAATGTCACTAATACACCGTGGACACCTTTTGCAATGTAAATCCATGCCCTTTTTTACATGGTGAAGTTCAACCTAGCAATTATTACAACAAATGTTATAGTCTAAAGCTCAAACACATTTTAGCAATTTTGAAATTGAATTGCTTACAAACCAAAGAAAATTTACATCATAACAAACATTTCCACCTAAGACTGTGGGGACACTTGAGCCTTCCGCATAGATCTCAGGGCCTTTTCACGCAGGTGCTTTTCTAAGTCATCCAGGTTATCTTCAGCTTCACTTTCAGTCTCCTAAAAAAGGCCAGAAGTCACATTAAGTCTTAAAGACACTGGTGGAAAATGCAGGGTACAAAACAGAAGTATACCTAAAGTCACTAAATTATAAGCTACAACTTATAAGTTACAAAATAGCAATTGATTCAAATTCCCATCCTTGGTTTTGGTCAAATTCTTGACAGGTTCTCAAGAGATAGAAGGCTGTAAGAATTCAATTGCCAACTGCTAGAACAAACTTTTTTTATAGTTACTTCTTTTTTTTTTTTTTTTTTGGGGTTTTTGGGCCACACCCGGCCAATGCTCAGGAGTTAATCCTGGCTGTCTGCTCAGAAATAGCTCCTGGCAGGCACAGGGGGCCATATGGGACACCGGGATTCGAACCAACCACCTTTGGTCCTGGATCGGCTGCTTGCAAGGCAAACACCACTGTGCTATCTCTCCGGGCCCTATAGTTACTTCTTAAAGTCAGATGATTTCTAGCTTTTTGTTTTTGTGTCACACCCGCAGCACTCAGGGGACCATATGGGATGCCAGGATTTGAACCACTGACATTCTGCATGGAAGGCAAACACTTTACCTCCATGCTATCTCTCCGGCCCCATTTTTATAAACTGTTAAGATAGTGTGCTGAGGGGCCGGAAAGGTGGCACTAGAGATAAGGTGTCTGCCTTGCAAGCACTAGCGTAGACAGAGGGACCTTGGTTTGATCCCCCAGCGTCCCACATGGTCCCCCAAGCCAGGAGCGATTTCTCAGTGCATAGCCAGGAATAATCCCTGAGCATCAAGTCAAACAGGTGTGGCCCAAAAACCAAAAAAAAAAAAAAAAAAAAGATAGTGTGCTTAAATACCTTTAAGAAAAAAAAAAAGCACAGACTATTAATAAAAAATTTACAATATTTAAAAAAGAGATGAGGGCTGGTAGGTGCAGCTCAAGAGATGAAGCTCACCACATAGAGTGATGAGTGCAGTTAGAGAAATAACTACACTGAAAACTATCATAACAATGTGAATGAATGAGGGAAGTAGAAAGCCTATCTCGAGTACAGGGGTGGGGCGGAGGGAGATCTGGGAAATTGGTGGTGGGAATGTTGCACTAGTGAAGGGGGGTGTTTTTTACATGACTGTAATCATACAACTATAATCATATTGTAATCACAGTGTTTAAATAAAGATAATTATTAAAAAATAAAAAAGAAAAATAGGGTCTAGCTTTGCGCAGTGGCTGTATCGTAGCCAATGAGGTTTATCCAAGAAGCGATTATTGCTAAAAAAGAAAATAAAAAAGGGTCAAAGCGATAGCACAGTGATAAGGTGTTTTAATCCAGGACGAATCTGGGTTTGATTCCTGCCATCCCATAGGGTCCCCCGAGCCTGCCAGGAGTGATTTCTGATCACAGAGCCAGGAGTAACCTCTGAGCGCTGGGTGTGGCCCCAAAACAAAAACAAAAAAAAAAAGAAACACAAAAAACAAGAAGGAAAAAGGAAAAAAGTCACACCTAGTGATGCACAGGGTTACTCATGGTGGTGCTCAGGTGACTGATTATAATGGATGCCAGTAATCAAACCCAGGTTGGCTGCATATAAGAACTCAACCTACCTCCTATGGTATTGTTCTGGCCTCTTAAATACCTTCTGTAAAAAAAAAAAAAAAAAAAAATTAAATACCTTCTTAGGCTCTGGCTCTGCCTCAGGTTCTTCCTGTGCTGATGTGGTTGTGGGAACAGCAGTAGCAGCAGGGGCTACAGTGGCTGCAGCAGCTGCAGCTACAGCCTTTTCCTTCTTGTGTTTTTTGTGCTTCTTGTGCTTCTTATCCTTTTTGTGTTTCTTATCCTTCTTTTTCTTCTTTTTCTTTCCACCTCCTTCTTGGTCAGAATTCTAGAATTTCAGAAAATATAGCAATGAAATCAATCTGGTTGAAGTTCTATATATAAGCAGTATTTAATTTCCTCAAGGAAATATATAGGTGAATTTCTTAATTTCAGAAGGATTTAGGTGGGTGAGTGGGCAGAAGCTCAAGGCCAGTAATCACCAAAGTGTTCAAGAAGCAGGAATCAAACTGAAAGCAGATATTCTCTTCATTTTTGGAGTTAGAAGCAACCTTGAAGAATTTTGGTTTGATTTTTTATTTGAGGGGTGGGGGGCACACACCCATAGGCACTCAGGCTCAGGGGATCATATGGGATGCTGGGAATCAAACCCAGATATGTCCCATGTGCAAGGCAAATGCCCTACCATTGTGCTATCTCTCCGGCCCCTTTCCTGGAAATTTTTTTTTATTAGGTTTTTTTTTTTTTGGGGGGGGGGGGGGGTCATACCCAGCAGCACTCAGGGGTTACTCCTGGCTCCAAGCTCAGAAATTGCTCCTGGCAGGCTCGGGGGACCATATGGGATGCCGGGATTCGAACCAATGACCTTCTGCATAAAAGGCAAACCTCTTACCTTCATGCTATCTCTCCGGCCCCACTTTACTGGAATTTTTAAGGGCACAATATATATATGGTGTTGGGATTGAATCCATGTTGACCACATGCAAGGCTAATGTCCTATCTGCTATAATATAAACTCTAGCCCAAACCATGTTTTCTAAACACAAGCTGTAAATCAGGTCTTCTAGTACTAATCGAAGGAAAGCAGCATATGCAAATAGAAAGCAAAGTCTCTAGAATCAACTAGGCTTGGGTCAAACTAGATTCTGACTCCTGAATCTACTAATTTGATCTTAGACAAAATGCTTGACATTTTTGGTCAACCTAAAATAATTTTAGGTGGTTTTAATAGGTTTAATAATTACAGTCCCTGACAAAGTTGTGAAGATTTTAAAAATAAGCCACCCACAGATATATCAACAATCACGTAGTATGTTTAAAATGTTTAAAAGGACTTTGGGCTGAATTGATAGCATAGTGGGTGGTTCATTTTGTCTTGAACGTGGCCAACATAGGTTCAACCCCCATATACCATATGGTTCCCTGAGCCTGCCAGTCGTGATTTCTGAATGCAGAATCAAGAGTACTCCCTGAGCGTTGCCATGTGTGGCCCCACCAAAACAATAAAAAAGCTAAGACTTTGTTCCCATCTCTACAGCATTTTTATTTTATTTTATTTTTTTTGGTTTTTGGGCCACACCCGTTTGATGCTCAGGGGTTACTCCTGGCTAAGCACTCAGAAATCGCTCCTGGCTTGGGGGGACCATATGGGACACCAGGGGATCGAACCGCAGTCCGTCCTATGCTAGCGCTTGCAAGGTAGACACCTTACCTCTAGCGCCACCTTCCCGGCCCCTCTACAGCATTTTTAAAAGGGTGTGTGTGTGTTTATGTTTTAATTTCTTTGGAAACATACCCAGCTCAGTCATACCTTACTTAAAGAAGGCAGCTATTCATTGTCTATATAGACAAAACTGTTGCAATAGGCAGGCTCTGTAATAACTAAATCTAGGCTCTAATTTTTTTCTTCTTTTGGTTTTTGGGTCACACCCGGCAGTGCTCAGGGGCTACTCTTCCTCACTCTGTGCTCAGAAATTGCTCTTCGCAGGCTTGGGGGACAATATGGAATGCCAGGATTTGAACCACCATCTGTCCTGGGTTGGCTGTGTGCAAGGCAAATGCCCTACCACTGTGCTATCTCTCCAGCCCCTAGGCTCTAATTCTTTTTTTTTTCCTCCTGGTTCTTGGGCCACTCCCACAGCACTCAGGAGTAACCGGGCTCTACACTCAGAAATTGCCCCTGGCAGACACAGGGGCCCAGATGCAGAGGTCTCAAACTCTCATGGGCTGCAAATGGCCCTCTATACAACATTTTGTGGCCCTGCCCTAGAGGAATCTTTTTTTATTTGTTGTTTTGTTTGGGTCACACCCCCCAATGTTCAAGGCTTACGACTTTGCACTCAAGGATCACCCCAACTTTGCCTCCTGCGGTCCCCCAGGTAAATTGAATTTGAGACCCCTGCCCATATGGGATGCCGGGATTCAAACTACCATCTTTCTGCATGCAAGGCAAATGCCTTACTTCCATGTTATCTCTTCAGCCCCTCTAATTCTTAAATTTCTAGTAGTTATTCAAAATTTCCTAATAGGGGCCAGAGAGATAGTACAGTGGCATTTGCCTTGCAAGCAGCCGATCCAGGATCCAGGACCTAAGGTGGTTGGTTTGAATCCTGGCGTCCCATATGGTCCCCCGTGCCTGCCAGGAGCTATTTCTGAGCAGACAGTCAGGAGTAACCCCTGAGCACTGTGGGGTGTGGCCCAAAAAACAAACAAAAACTTTTCTTAATAATCCTGCTTACATGTAATCTCTGGTTCTAAATGACAATTGCAAAGGATATCCAAAAGAATGTGGATACATACCCTTGCCGGTGATGGGCTTGGAGTTGGGCTTTTAGCCTTTTTGACTGGTACTGCTGGTGACCAGTTAGTAGAGGGTGAGTGAGACTGAACAGGAGATGAAGGTGCTGGGGGCTTTTTAGCTGCTGACTCAGGAGATCCTGAGACAGAACGGGAAGATGAAACCCTCCTTATAGACTGAGGGCTTGGTGAGGCAGCCCTAAAAAGACAAAACAAAACATTTAGACACAATAATGAACTTTCAGAGTCTTTTATCACTTAAATTTGCTAAATTATTCTATTGGCACGTATCAAATGTATGTTTCAACAGTCTTCTGTTCATTTTTGGTTCACAATTTTTTTTTTTTTTTGGTTTTTGGGTCATACCCGGCAACGCTCAGGGTTACTCCTGGCTCTATGCTCAGAAATCGCTCCTGGCAGGCTCAGGGGACCATACGGGGCGCCGGGATTCAAACCACCGTCCTTCAGCGTCTAAGGCAAATGCCCTACCGCTTCACTATCTTGCCGGCCTGGTTCACAATTCTTTATAATATAGTGTTTGGCATTTTTTTTTTTTAGGTCACACCCGGAGGCTCTCAGGGATTTCTCCTGGCAGGCTCGGGGGACCATATGAGATATGTCAGTAATCAACCTGGGTCTGTCTGGGGTTGGACTGTACAGGCAAATATCCTACTGCTGTGCTATCACTCTGGCCCAGTTCCTGTATTTTTAAGACTCCTTTCAGTCAGGGAGTAGGGTAGGAGGGTTGGTCCACATCTGGTGGTGCTTAGGACTTATTCCTGACAAAAGACTTATTCCTTTGTCAGTCTCAAATGAATAGATCCAAGAAGGATAGATCCATAGAACTGTCTATGCACTTGCACACTGCTCAGTAACTTTGAATCCACAAGTAAAAATCTATTCTTTAATAGATGTCAAAAAACAATCTTATCTAGAATTTGTCTTAAAAGTTTGTATGCATACTTATTTTCTATATTTCTTTGTGAATAAGAGAAAGAGTCTGGGCCTGGAGAGATAGCACAGCGGTGTTTGCCTTGCAAGCAGCCGATCCAGGACCTAAGGTGGTTGGTTCGAGTTCCGGTGTCCCATATGGTCCCCCTGCCTGCCAGGAGCTATTTCTGAGCAGACAGCCAGGAGTAACCCCCGAGCACCGCCATGCGTGGCCCAAAAACCAAAAACCAAAAAAAAAAAAAGAAAAAAAAAAGAGAAATAGTCTCCAAACTATGTCCCTAATGAAAGAGCATAAAATATTTTTACTTTTTTGTTTTTTTGGGTTCCGGAGTCCTGGAGACTCTCCTAATGGGCCTAGTACTTGGAGATGGGGACTGCCTTCTTTGGGGTGATGAAGAGGCTCCTCTTCGAACAGGTGGAGGACTAGAGGAAGTCTGAGGAGCTCGAGGCCGTGGTGAAGGCGAATGCCGTTTGTTTGGTTGTGGTGACCGGGCTTCTCGAGTAGATCGGCTTGGGGAAGATCCTTTCCTATGCTTTGATGACAATGAAGGTGAGCGTCTCTTGGTGACTGGGGAGCTTCTTTGTTTGGGAGGTGGAGAATGGGAGACCCGACGCTTTGGTGGTGGAGATGGAGATGCCCTTCGCTTAGGAGGGGGAGGAGGAGATGCTGTTCTTCTTTTTGGAGGTGGAGATGGAGAGTATCTTCTCTGTATTGGAGGAGAGTATCTTCTTGGGGAAGGTGAGCGTCGACGTGGGGGAGGAGAAGGAGTCCTAGAGAAAAAAAAACATCATTAAACAGAAAAAATAGAATGCAGAGAGGCAAACCAATTCTGGCTATACTGCAGCTAACACAGTAAAAAGCAAATATTTTTCTTTTTTTGGGGGGATGGCTTCACATTTGGTGATGCTTAGATGATCATATGTGGTGAACAGGGATAATACCAGAGGGGCCATGTGCAAAGTCCTACCCATTTTGCTATCGCTCCAGCCTAGTTTTTTTTCCCCTCCCTGATTTGGTCACACCGGGCAGTGCATAAGTTACTCCTGGTTCTGTGCTCAGAAATCACTGCTGGCAGGCTTGGGGGACCACATAGAACGCCAGGAATTGAACTCAGATTGTTGTGTGCAAAGCAAATGCCCTACTGCTGTGCTATTGCTCCAGCCCCACCCCTAGATTTTTAAAAATGTAAATGTTTTTTTTTTTTTTTTTTTTGGGTTTTTGGGCCACACCTGGCGTTGCTCAGGGGTTTCTCCTGGCTGTCTGCTCAGAAATAGCTCCTGACAGGCACGGGGGACCATATGGGACTCCGGGATTCGAACTAGCCACCTTTGGTCCTGGATCGGCTGCTTGCAAGGCATACGCTGCTGTGCTATCTCTCCGGGCCCAAAAATGTAAATGTTTTATGTGCAAATAATAATGCCTAAGAATTTTAATTATAAAAATATACTCCATGGGGCCGGGCGGTGGCGCTAAAGGTAAGGTGCCTGCCTTGCCTGCGCTAGCCTTGGACGGACCGTGGTTCGATCCCCCGGTGTCCCATATGGTCCCCCAAGCCAGGAGCAACTTCTGAGCGCATAGCCAGGAGTAACCCCTGAGCATTACCGGGTGTGGCCCAAAAACCAAAAAAAAAAAAAAAAAAAAAAAAATATATACTCCATTAGCTCGATATACGATAGCTGATAATTTACCTTCGACGTGGTGGTGGAGGTGTGGGAGACCTGCGACGTCGAGGAGGAGGAGCAGGAGAAGGAGAGCGTCGTCTTCTGGTGGGAGGAGGGGAGGGACTTCTCCTCCGTCTACTACCACTAAAGCAAAGAATAAATACAGTCGATTCAAAATCACCAGCATTTATAAATCAGTGATTCAAAAGACAGAATTCCAATCATTTACTCAAGTGTGGTAGATATAACTAATCTCTAGAATACTGTTTTCAAATGACAGGTCCAGACACTGATAATCAGGAAAAGGGGACCAAGAGACTGTAGCAGTTACAGCATTTGCCTTACAAGTGGCCAACCCCAGTTCAATCCCTAGTTATTACATATGGTCCCTGAGCTCTCCCAAGAGTGACCCCTAAGCACAGAGCCAGAAGTTACCTCTGAGCACCACTGGGCATGGCTCAACATTCCATTCCCACTAAGTAAATAGCACTAAAAAAAGATAATCAGAAACTGCTTTCCTTGTGGGAAGAATGTTTTGTGGTGGCTGAAGAAATGTAGATATAGGGTAGAGTTTTTGCTTTGCAAGAAGTCGACCCAGGTTCAATCTCTGGCACCTCATATGGCCCTCCAAGCCTGCCAGGAGTAACCCGAGTGCCTAGAGGTATGGGCCAACCACCCCCACAAAAGAGTTTTGTGAAATTTTTATTTCACTATATTAAAACATTAAGAATGGGCTATGAGGGGCCGGAGAGATAGCATGGAGGTAAGGCATTTGCCTTTCATGCAGAAGGTCATCGGTTCGAATCCCGGCGTCCCATATGGTCCCCCGTGCCTGCCAGGAGCAATTTCTGAGCTTGGAGCCAGGAGTAACCCCTGAGCACTGCCGGGTGTGACCCAAAAACCAAAAAAAAAAAAAAAAAAAAAAGAATGGGCTATGAGGGGCCGGAGAGATAGAGCACAGCGGTAAGGCGTTTGCCTTGCATGCAGCTGATTCGAATCCCGGAATCCCATATGGTCCCCCGAGCCTGCCAGGAGCGACTTCTGAGCACAAAGCCAGGAGTAACCCGAGCGCCGGGTGTGACCCAAAAAAACAAAAACAAAAAAAGGATGGGTTATGACACAAAAAATTTTTTTTTGGTTTTTAGGCCACACCCAGCGGTGCTCAGGGGTTACTCCTGGCTGTCTGCTCAGAAATAGCTCTTAGCAGGCACGGGGGACCATATGGGACACCGGGATTAAAACCAACCACCTTTGGTCCTGGATCGGCTGCTCGCCAAGGCAAACACCGATGTGCTATCTCTCCGGGTCCAACACAAAACTTTTGATTAACTTTCAAAGTGCCATTTGGGAGATAAAGGTAGTATAGTAATTTAAGGTGTTTGCCTTACACAATGCTGACCCAAGTTCATCTCTGGCACCTCATATGGTTTCCCTGAGCCTACCAGGAATGATTCTTGAGCAGAGGCATAAATCTTGAGACACTATTGGAAGCAGCAATTAGGTGTTTAGGACATATATAGAGAAAAACAATTTCTTGGGATTATTCTTTCTTACCTGTATTTAACAGGAAAGAACAGCCTGGCTTGAGATATTATATATGCAAGGTTTTGGGGTTTTTTTTTTTGGTGTTTGGGCCACACCCAGTGACAGCTCAGGAGTTAATACTGACTATGCGCTCAGAAATCGCTCCTAACTTGGGGGACCATATGGAATGCTGGGGGGGATTGAACCACAGTCTATCCTAGGTCAGCGCATGCAAGGCAAACACCCTACTGCTTGCGCCACCACTCCGGCCTCTATATGGAAGGTTTTAACATTGAAAAAATAATTCTTCTTACTCTTTTTTTTTTTTTGGTTTTTGGGCCACACCCAGTAACGCTCAGGGGTTACTCCTGGCTATGTGCTCAGAAGTTGCTCCTGGCTTGTGGGACCATATGGGACACCGGGGGATCGAACCGCGGTCCGTCCAAGGCTAGCGCAGGCAAGGCAGGCACCTTACCTTTAGCGCCACCGCCCGGCCCCTCTTCTTACTCTTTGTATATTAAACACTCCTTAATTTGAAGGTTATAAGGCCTCACCTTTACTATTCTTTGGGCCACACCCTGTGACGCTCAGGGGTTACTCCTGGCTTAGGGGACCATATGGGATGCTGGGGATTGAACCATGGTCTGTCCTGGGTCAGCCACGTGCAAGGCAAACACCCTACTGCTGCGCTATCGCTCCAGACCCACAAAATTGTTAAAACAGTAAATGCAGTCATTAAAACTTTGATAAACAACCCTAATTTACAAAATATTATCTAACCAACCTTTTAGTCATTGGCGATTGCCATCGCTTTCCCATCTGCATCCTGAGAGCAGTGGAGAAAAAAATAATGTCAAGAATTTCATTCACTACATTATTTTACTTTAATGGACTTATTTAATGTTCAAAGATATTCAGGAATTAATGCTATAAATTTAATTGGTCTATTTTAATCATGCACATGTCAGATGATAGAAAACACTGCAAGTTCTCATTAAATAGCAAACAAAACCATCAAACAAAAGCAAAGCAGAGCAAACCACCCCAAACCAAAACCAAATTTAAATTAAGTCCACAGGTTTACTCCTTAAATTACAAAGTTTTATCAATTTACAAAAAACTTGCGAGGATTACCGAAGAAAAGACATTACCGAGGGGAAGTCTCTTTCTGGCGTTTTCGTGGTGATGGAGAGGCACTCCGGGAAGGGGAATGTCTCCGTCGTCTGCCTACCTCGCCATTCTTCACGTGGGATCTCTTGGGTCGCTCATCTTCTGAAGAAGAGGAGGAGCCAGAATCTATAATTACACAAAAGCAAATTGTACTAAGTCCATGTTAAGGAGAGTCAATGTTGGAATCTTAAGTGAATGGAGATTCAAGTCTACTAATGTAAATAAACATATATAGAAGTCATTCATTTTGAACAAATATAGTATCAATATTGACTCAGTAACAAAAAGTGAGCATAAAAAGATCACTATTATGTTATATTAATCATCTCTATAGCATAATCAAAACAAAACAAATGTTCTTTAAGAACCAGTGTTGGGTCAGAGAACAGCAAGTGATGCTTGCCTTACACACTGCCAACCCATGTTTGATCCCTGGCACCCACCATAAGTGGTTGTTATCCCCCAAGGAAAATTCCCAAACACAGAACCACCTGTAACCTAACCCCCATTCTCTAATCCTGTGTTGGTTGGGGATGGAGTACTCAATTACAGAAAGATTTTAATATGTAAAAATCCTGGGTTTGATCCCTAGCACTTACCAAAAACAAAACAAAAATAAAACTTGTTAATTAAGTTTACAAAGCATTTTAAACAATCACTCTTTTTTCTTTCTTTTTCTTTTTTTGTTTTTGGGTCACATCAGCAGTGCTCAGGGGTTACTCCTGGCTATACACTCAGAAATCACTCCTGGTGGAATCATGTGGGATGCTGGGATTCGAACCACCATCCTTCTGCATGCAATACCCTACACCTCCATGCTATCTCTCCAGCCCCAAACTAACTTTCTTTTTTTTTGTTTTGGTTTTTGGGCCACACCCAGCGGTGCTCAGGGGTTACTCCTGGCTGTCTGCTCAGAAATAGCTCCTGGCAGGCACGGGGAACCATATGGGACACCGGGATTCGAACCAACCACCTTTGGGCCTGGATTGGCTGCTTGCAAGGCAAATGCTGCGGTGCTATCTCTCCGGGCCCTCCAGCCCCAATCTTAAGTACTTTTATTAAGTTTGTTGGAAATCTTATTAATATTTGAATAACTAAAGTTGGAGTGATAGCACAAGGGGTAACGAATGACCCAAGTTCTATCTTCAGCATCCCATATGGTCTCCTGAGCTTGCCAGGAGTAATTTCTGAGTGCGGTTAGGTAAATCAAACAAACAAAATACATTTGCCTCAGGGCCGGAGAGATAGCATGGAGCTAAGGCATTTGCCTTGCATGAAGAAGGACGTTGGTTAAAATCCCAGCATCCCACATGGTCCCTCGAGCCTGCCAGGAGCGATTTCTGAGCGTAGAGCCAGGAGGAACCCCTGAGAGCTGCCGGGTGTGACCCAAAAACCAAAACCAAAACCAAACCAAACCAAACAACACAAAATACATTTGCATCAGTGTGTGAGACCAGCAAGTGCGGCTGTAGGTGGTGGCCAGTTTGGATTTTAAAAAGTTCCAGTTTGAATAAAACTTGAAGTATGTGAACCCAAACGCAGCAGCCTGTTAGTTATTTTTTTTGGGGAAAAAAAAAAATAAAGACCCAGTTAGAATCGAGCTCAGGTATATGAAACGACAAGAGCACATCCACTCTGAGGCTGCACATTTCTTCCAGTCAAGGAGCTGTATCACAATACACAATAATAGTATCATATAACAAAGTTCACAATGGGAAAACTATACAGAATCCCACCATACCTGTGACTGAAGATGTTAATTCTGGAGACCCGACTAACACCAGCCACATACATAACATCTCTGATCAGACTTTAGAGAGGAAATGTTAAAGATGTTCAAAGAACTTAAACGATTGAACAGACAGTCCATAAGACCCAAGAGGATGAGAGTAGAAAAGAGAAAACTTCAAATGGAAATATCAGGGCTGAAAAGCTTGGTAGGTGATATGAAAACTTCACTTGAAAGCCTCACCAGCACAGTAATAGCCACCAAGGACAGAATTAGCAAAGTAGACAATGAGCTGCATAACACTTCCATACAACAGAAGAGGCTGGAAAAAATCCTCAAACAAAACAGATGAATCAGGGCCGGAGAGATAGCATGGAGGTAAGGCGTTTGTTTACCTTTCATGCAGAAGGTCTGTGGTTCCCTGAGCCTGCCAGGAGCGATTTCTGAGCAGAGCCAGGAGTAACCCCTGAGCGCTATTAGGAGTGACCCAAAAACCAAAAATGAAACAAAACAAAACAAACAAAAAAAAAACACCACAAAACAGATGGAATCTTTGGGGTCCCAAAAACCCAGGAAGAAAATCCTGATGAAGAATCAACAATCAAAGACATCATAGCCGGGCCTGGAGAGATAGCGCAGCAGCGTTTGCCTTGTAAGCAGCCGATCCAGGACCAAAGGTGGTGGTTCGAATCCCGGTATCCCATATGGTCCCTCCCCCGTGCCTGCCAGGAGCTATTTCTGAGCAGACAGCCAGGAGTAACCCCTGAGCATCGTCGGGTGTGGCCCAAAAACCAAAAACCAAAAAAAAAAAAAAAAAAAAAAAAAAAGACAAAGAGTGTGGCAAAATGGATCAAAATGTTGAATCCAACAGTTTGTTGCCTGCAAGAAACATCTGAATAGTCAGCACAGACAATTGTTCAAACAAAGGCTGTAGTGACCATAATAATATAAGACGGGCCGGGCGGTGGCGCTAGAGGTAAGGTGCCTGCCTTGTCTGCGCTAGCCTTGGACGGACCCTGGTTCGATCCCCTGGTGTCCCATATGGTCCCCCAAGCCAGGAGCGACTTCTGAGCGCATAACCAGGAGTAACCCCTGAGCGGTACCGGGTGTGGCCCAAAAACAAAACAAAAACAAAAACAAAAACAAAAAAAAAATAAGACAATATAGACTTTAAGCTTAAAAAAGTTGTAAGGAGACAGAGCTAGAAATTTCTTAATAATCAAGGGATATGTAAAGTAGAAGAAATAACACACCTAAACATATATGCACCCAATGAGGAACCAGGAAAATATTTAAAACAACTGCTGATAGCTTTGAACAGACATCAATAACAACACAATAGTGTCTGCCTTTAAAGTGCTGGACTAGGGCCCAGAGAGATAGCACAGCAGCGTTTGCCTTGCAAGCAGCCAATCAGGAGCAAAGGTGGTTGGTTTGAATCCCGGTGTCCCATATGATCCCCCGTGCCTGCCAGGAGCTATTTCTGAGCAGACAGCCAGGAGCAACTCCTGAGCACTGCCGGGTGTGGCCCAAAAACCAAAAAAAAAGCGCTGGACTAGGATGGACTGCCCTCACACACTCCTTTGGAGTCCCATGTGATCCCTCAAACCAGGAGGGATTTCTGGGTGCATAGTCAGGAGTAACCCCTGAGAGTCAATGGGTGTTGCCCCAAAGCCAAAAAATAAAAAAATGAAATAAAAGAGGACAAAAGTAATAGAAATATATACTCTGCTCATGGACTGGGAGAATTAACATAATTAAAAATTGCAATACTGGGGCCAGAGAGATAGCATGGAGGTAAGGCGTTTGCCTTGCATGCAGAAGGACGGTGGTTTGAATCCCAGCATCCCACATGGTCCCCCGAGTCTGCCAGGAGCGATTTCTGAGCATAGAGCCAGGAGTAACGTCTGAGCGCTGCTGGGCGTGACCCGCCCAAATTGCAATACTTTCCAAAGAACTATATACTTTTTTTTTTTTTGGTTTTTGGGTCACACCCGGCAGTGCCCAGGGGTTACTCCTGGCTTCATGCTCAGAAATCGCTCCTGGCAGGCTCGGGGGACCATATGGGACGCCGGGATTCAAACCGATGACCTTCTGCATGAAAGGCAAACGCCTTACCCTCCATGCTATCTCTCCGGCCCCAGAACTATATACTTTTAATGCAACCCCTCTAAGGGTACCCATGGCATTTTTCAAAGTGAATCAAACACACTTCTGAAATTCATCTGGAACAATAAATACCCATGAGTAACTAAAGCAATCCTTGGAAAATAGAAGATAGGAGGTAACACTTCTCCCATTTTAAATCGTACTACAAAGTAATAGGTATTAAAATAGCATGGTATTGGAACAAAAACAGACCCTCAGATCAAAGGAAAAGACTTGAGTATTCTAAAATTTACCCCAAAGTATACAACCAATTAATCTTTAATAAAAGGACAAAAAACACAAAATGAAGCAGAGGTAATAGACAAAATGGTGTTGGGAAAACCGGTCAACTACATGTAAAAAAGTGAACTCAGACCTCTATTTAATACATCGCACAAAGGTCAAATCAAAGTGGATTAAAGACCAAGATATTAGATCTGAAACTAAGGTACAGAGAAAAACATAGGCAAAAAACTCCATAACATTGAGACTACAAAGGCACCTTTAGGGAGGAAAGACTGTTCAAATAAGTGGAAGCAGAGATAAACAAATGGGACTACATTAAACTGAGAAGCTCCTGCACTTCAAAGGAGACTGACTAGGATAGAAAGGCTACTTACTCAATACCCACCCCATAAAGGGTCAATATCTAAGATATGTAAGTTACTAAATCTAACCCCATCAAAAAAAGGGAGGGAGAAGAAAAATAAAAGGGGGGGGGAGAGAAGAAATGAATGGATATTTCCTCAAAGAAATGATGACCAAAAAGAACATTAAAAAAATGCTCCGTATCACTAATCATCTGAGAAATACAAAACAAAACAATGAGGTATCTCACAACACAGAAAATGACAAACATCACAAAGAACAAGACCAACCAGTACTGGTGTGAATGTGAGGAGAAAGGGACTCTCACTCACTGCTGGTGGGAATGCTGTCTACTCCAGCCTTTCTTGGAAAACAACATGAATATTCCTCAAAAACTAGAA
Source organism: Suncus etruscus (assembly GCF_024139225.1). Taxonomy (NCBI): domain Eukaryota; kingdom Metazoa; phylum Chordata; class Mammalia; order Eulipotyphla; family Soricidae; genus Suncus; species Suncus etruscus. Next base: position 52,526,272 of record NC_064853.1, read on the forward strand.
ATCGAATTTCCTTATGATCCAGCAATACTATTCCTAAGAATTTACCCTAGGAACACAAAAAAACAAAAAACAATACAAAAATGCCCTCTGACCCGTGTTCATTGCAGCACTATTTAAAATAATCAGATTCTGGAACCACTGAGGTGGCTAACAGCAGTTGAATGGCTAAAGAAACATACATTTACTCAGTGGAATACTATGCAGCTGTTAGGAAAAAAATGAAGTCATGAAAGGAAAAAATGAAGTCATGAAATTTGCTTATACATGGATATTATTACGCTGAGACAAATGAGTCAGAGGGAGAGGGATAAGCAGAATAATCTCACCAACCTGTGGGATATAAGAAAAATAAAGGGCCCGGAGAGATAGCACAATGGTGTTTGCCTTGTAAGCAGCCGATCCAGGACCTAAGGTGGTTGGTTCGAATCCCGATGTCCCATATGGTCCCCCGTGCCTGCCAGGAGCTATTTCTGAACAGATAGCCAGGAGTAACCCCTGAGCACTGCCGGGTGTGGCCCAAAAACCAAAAAAAAAAAAAAAAAAGGAAAAAAAAGTGTGGGGATACTATCCAGAGATAATAGAGATGAGGATTGAAAGACCAATCCATGGTAGGAAGCTTGCCATAAAGAATGGAGAGTATAGTTAAGAGCAGAGAAGTATCTACTATAAAGTGATAGTTGGAATTTATTACTGTGGACAAAAACTGAGTGCTGAAAACAAAATGTCAAGTACAGCACCCCTTCATTAATAACAGGCAAGTTAGTGGGGAGGGAAGAACGAGAGAGAGGAGAGAGGGGGAGGGGAAAAGAGAGAAAGCGAGCAAGAGCGAGTGTGCAAGCGAGCCTGTGAAAGCTGTACCAGAAGGTAGGGGAGGTTGGGTGAGAGGGAAGTGTAAACATTGGTGGTAGGAAATGCGCACTGGTGAAGGTTGTTATATACTGGTTTGACTAACTCCATCATAAACAACTTTATCTGTAGGAAAAAACTTAGTAACCATGGTGCTTAAAAACAAAACAAAATAAAACAAAACAAAACAAAGGGGCCGTAGAAAGAGCACAGCGTTAGGGCATTTGCCTTGCATGCAGCCGACCAGAGAGGGATCCAATTCCATTCCCAGCATTCCATAGTGCAGAAGCTAGGAGTGACCCCTGAGCGTCACTGGGTGTGGCCCAAGAACCAACCAACCAATCAAGTTTAAAAACAAAACAAAAGCCAGAGAAATAGCACAGAGGTAGGGCATTTGGTTGGTCTGGGACTAACCTGGGATAGATTTCTGGCATTCCATATGGTCCCCAAGTGACACAGGGTGTGGGCCCAAAACCAAACCAAAAAAAACCAAAAACACATTTTAAATGACATTTCCTATAAACTTAGCAGCATATGTCCAGAATTTGAGAAAAACTTCAATTTAGATATATATTTTTTTTTGGTTTTTGGGCCATACCCAGCGGTGCTCAGGGGTTACTCCTGGCTGTCTGCTCAGAAATAGCTCCTGGCAGGCATGGGGAACCATATGGGACACCTGGTCCGGGATCGGCTGCTTGCAGGGCAAACACCGCTGTGCTATCTCTCCAGGCCCTAGATGTTTTCTTAAAAGAGCAATTGTACCTATTTTAAAACCAAGCCCCAAGAACCAAAAACTGTAAGGAGACAGACATATATGCATTTTTGTTTGTTTTTTTTTTTTTGGGCCACACCAGGCAGCGCTCAGGGACCATATGGGATGCCAGGATTCAAAGCACTGACCTTCTGCATGCAAGGCAAATGCCTTTTCTCCATGCTATCTCTCTGGACCCAATATATGCATTTTCTTTCTTTTTATTTTTTGTTTGTTTTTGGGCCACACCCGGTGACGCTCAGGAGTTACTCCTGGCTATGCGCTCAGAAGTCGCTCCTGGCTTGGGGGACCATATGGGACTCTGGGGGATTGAACCGCGGTCCATCCTAGGCTAGCGCAGGTAAGGCAGGCACCTTACCTCTAGCGCCACCGCCAGGCCCCGCATTTTCTTACTGTTCCTCAATTATCCTCAACTGTAAGAGTTCTAGAAGATGCAGAATATTGGGAGATGGAACAGTAAGTAGAGCACTCAAGTTCAATTCCTATATGATCCTCTGAGTAGCAGCCAGGAGTGATATTCTGAAGTGCAGAGGTAGGAATAAGCCCTAACACTGTAGAGTGGAGTGTGGACCTCAAACAAAAGCAAACAAAAATAAAAAAACCTTCAAATTATAATGCTATTAACTGAATCAATGGCCTTATGGGAGGCTTTCTGTTATGTAAGTGAAAGGCAAAAAGTAGCATGCAGTCTCAGCTAATTATGTCAGAAGACAGGGTTTTTTGGGCCAAAGAGATAGCATGGAGGTAGGGTGTTTGTCTTGCATGCAGGACGACAGTGGCTTGAATCCTGGCATCATATATGGTCCCCCAAGCCTGCCAGGAGATTTCTGAGCTTAGAGCCAGGAGTAACCCCTGAGCACTTCGAGTGTGATCCAAAAACAACAACAAAAAAGAAGACAGGGTTTTAAAATCAGTTTTCACAACTTGAGAATTAGCAAAGTAGACAACGAGCTGCATAACACTTCCATACAACAGAAGAGGCTGGAAAAAATCCTCAAACAAAACAGATGAATCCGGCCGGAGAGATAGCATGGAGGTAATGTGTTTGTTTACCTTTCATGCAGAAGGTCTGTGGTTTGAATCCCAGCATCCCATATGGTCCCCTGAGCCTGCCAGGAGCAATTTCTGAGCATAGAGCCAGGAGTAACCCCTAGCTCTGCCAGGTGTGACCCCAAAACAAGAAAAAATCCTGGGTTGGGGGCAACAGTAAAGCTGGTAGGATGTTTGCATTGTATGCAGCTGACCCAAGCTTTATCACTTAGCCTACCATATGTCCCGAGTTCCATAAAAAATAAGTAATTTGTGAGTGCAATATGGAATAAGTCCTTCATACTGATTGGTGTGGCCCCAAGGAAAATAAACTGCCCATTTTCTGGGCCATATCTGGTGGGTTTTTTTGCAGGAGATATTATTAAATTATGGTTGGCTGTAAGAAAAGCAATTAAGTGAGGCCGGAGAGATAGCATGGAGGTAAGGCGTTTGCTTTGCGTGCAGGTCCGTGGTTTGAATCCTGGCATCCCATATAGTCCCCTGAGGCAGCCAGGAGTGATTTCTGAGCATAGAGCCAGGAGTAACCCCTGAGCGCTGCCGGGTGTGACCCAAAAACCAACCCCCGAAAAGCAATTAAATGCCTTATCCATTAAATTCTCTCCAGATCTAGGCTAGTAAAATAAACAAAACAGATTCTAATGAGGAGAGATTATTTTTTTCTAGATAAAAAATTTGAGTTAGGAATAAAAAAAAAAATCTGAGTTGGGGCCAGAGTGATAGAACACAGGAAAGCAGCTTACCTTACATGCAGATGACCCGGGTTTGATTCCCAGAATCCCATATGGTCCCTTCAACACTGCTGAAGTAATTCCTGAGTGTAGAGTCAGGAGTAACTAACCCCGGAACACCTCTAATTGTGGCCCAAAACCCCAAAGGATATTAAAAAAAAAAATCCCATGGGCTGAAGTGGTGGCGCAGGCTGTAGGCGTCTGCCTTGTGCGTGCTAGTCTAGGATGGACTGTAGTTTGATCCCCCGGCATCCCATGTGGTCCACCAAGCCAGGAGTGATTTCTGAGCGCACAGCCAGGAGTAACCCTCGAGTGCCACTGGGTATGGACCCCCCCCCCAAAAAAAAAACAAAAAATAAAATTAAAAATTGGCTTATAGGGCCCGGAGATAGCACAGCAGCGTTTGCCTTGCAAGCAGCCGATCCAGGACCAAAGATGGTTGGTTCGAATCCCGGTGTCCCATATGGTCCCCCATGCCTGCCAGGAGCTATTTCTGAGCAGACAGCCAGGAGTAACCCCTGAGCACTGCCGGGTATGGCCCAAAAACAAAAAAAAAAACAAAAAAAAACAAAACAAAACAAAAAAAGGCTTATAATAATTTTTTATTTTTAAATAGAGCATGAAAGAAGGGCACGTGCCTTAGAGAGAACTATGGGGCCCGGAGAGATAGCACAGCGCGTTTGCCTTGCAAGCAGCTGATCCAGGACCGAAGGTGGTTGGTTTGAATCCCCGTGTCCCATATGGTCCCCCGTGCCTGCCAGGAGCTATTTCTGAGCAGACAGCCAGGAGTAACCCCTGAGCACTGCCGGGTATGGCCCAAAAACCAAAAACCAAAAACCAAAAACCAAAAACCAAAAAAAAAAAAAAAAAAAAGAGGCTTATAATAATTTTTTATTTTTAAATAGAGCATGGGGGCCGGAGAGATAGCATGGAGGTAAGGCATTTGCCTTTCATGCAGGAGGTCATCAGTTAGAATCCCGGCACACCATATGGTCCCCCGTGCCTGCCAGGAGCAATTTCTGAGCCTGGAGCCAGGAATAACCCCTGAGCACTGCTAGGTGTGACCCAAAAACCAAAAAAAAAAAAAAAAAAAAAAAAAAAATAGAGCATGAAAGAAGGGCACGTGCCTTAGAAATAGAGAATTATGGGGCCCGGAGAGATAGCACAGCGGCGTTTGCCTTGCAAGCAGCTGATCCAGGACCGAAGGTGGTTGGTTTGAATCCTCGTGTCCCATATGGTCCCCCGTGCCTGCCAGGAGCTATTTCTGAGCAGATAGCCAGGAGTAACCCTGAGCACCGCCGGGTGTGGCCCCCCTCCCCCAAAAAAATAGAGAACTAGTACAATGGGTAAGGTGCCTTGATCTTTAATGGCTCATCTGGGTTCAATCACTGGCACAGCCAGGGGTGACCCCAAAAGAAAAAAAGGGGGAGAAGTAGGTGGCAATGAACAATTATACATTTTAAAACTTGTACTTGTTTTGTTTTACAGTTATTATTCTAGATCTATTTTCTCATAATTTAGAAAAATAATCAGTGTTCATACCAGATGAAGACTGCTGGTTCTGCCTTCGGTACTGGCGTCTCTGTTGTACAGAATCTGCTGCAGCCATTTTGCCACCTTTATCTTCTTCTGAAAGATGGATGTATTTAGAAAGTTGTTTCTTTAGTTAGAATACAATGTAGCACTAGCATTCTGGGGGATAAAGGAGGGAGATAAGGGATATATGCTTGGGAACAGGGATGAAGGGAGGACAACACTGGTGGTGGAAAGGCCCTCATTTTTTGTCACTGTGCACCTTAAATTTCACTGTGTAAGATTTGTAATTCACTTTGGCCACAATAAAAATAAAAAAGAATTTTCTATAGAGAAGGTGGAGCTATCTCTCCTAGAAGGTAATTAAAAAAAAAAAAAACAAATGTAGCAAATTTGAATAGAAAAATGGTCTCTTCAACTTGTTTTGGGATATACTACTTTTGGAGATACAGGACCCTATGAATCTCTCAATTTGGTGCTAGGGTAAGGGTGATACAGTGCTGTGGGGCACTGGGGCATATGTCCAATTCTGGAGATGGGAATTAAACAATGTAGTGCCAAGGATCAAAGTGGGGCCTCATGTACTCTGGGTATGTTCTCTAGCTCTGTGCTTTCTCTGTGTCTCTGGTCTCTTCAAATTTTATTCAGTTGGGTCAAGCAGTGTTAACTACTAGTTTGTCCAGAGTGGTATAAAATGCCAATTAAGGAGGCCAAAGTGATAGTACAGTGGGTAAGGTGTTTTTATTGCATACAGCTGACCTGGTTTCAATCCCTGGCAACTGATAGGGTCCTCTGACCCCACCAGGAGTGATTCTAGAGTTGAGTCAAGGAACAAGTCCTGAGTACCTCTGGGTGTGAACCGCAAAACAAAACAAATATAATAAAACATCAATTAAAGCTATATTTTGTTTGGCAGGGACCTCAAACCCAGGGGGTACTACATACACTTTGCATGTTGCCTGGAGAATGCTCCTAAAAGAACAAGAGGACCACATGGTGCCATGAGTAGAATTTAGGACTCAGCATGCAAATCATGTGCCCTAGCACTCTTAGTTATCTTCTTGGATCAAAGAAAGCTAACTTTGTCAATCTATGTTTTAGATTTTGGGCCATACCTGGAGATGCACAGGGATTAATTCTGATTCTGCATACAGAAATCACATATAGGACATACTGGAGTTTGAAACTGGGTTGGTGACATGCAAGGCAAGCACACTACCAAAAGCCCCAAGTGTACAAACTTATTGGAGCATTTACTACAGATCAAATTCAAAAAAACAAACAAGGGACGGAGAGAGAGCACAGCTATTTGCCTTGCAAGCAGCCGACCCAGGACCTAAGGTGGTTGGTTCAAATCCTGGTATCCCATATTGTCGGTCCCCTGTGCCTGCCAGGAGCTATTTCTGAGCAGATAGCCAGGAGTAACCCCTGAGCACCACACGGTGTGGCTCAAAAACAAAAACAAACAAACAAAACAAAACAAAACAAAAATCCCCCAAAGCCCTAAAGTATATATTCGACTTCAAAGATCAATACCTATCTCAATTAAAAGAGAGGCTCATATTAATTAGGAACAGGCAATTAAGGTTCAAATCAAGCTTCTTTGACTAGAGATTAGTTCTTAATCATTAGGCCACATTATTTTGTTTTGGGGTCAGAACTGGCCCTGCATGATGTCAGAAATTGAACCAGGGGGGCCGGGCGGTGGCGCTCGAGGTAAGGTGCCTGCCTTACCTGCGCTAGCCTAGGAGACGGACCGCGGTTCGATCCCCCGGCGTCCCATATGGTCCCCCAAGCCAGGAGCGACTTCTGAGCGCATAGCCAGGAGTAACCCCTGAGCGTCACCGGGTGTGGCCCAAAAACAAAAAAAAAAAAAAAAAAAAAAAAAAAAAGAAATTGAACCAGGGTCCATCCAGGATTGCCTGCGTGCAGACAAACGCCCTAACCGCTCACTCCTAACCAAAAGGGGGATGACAAATCTAAATCAGATTAACCACGCCCATTCACATCATTTCTTTCAAAAAAACAAAAACAAAAACAAAAAACCAAAACTTACCTGATTCAGATAACTCCACTTTTCTAGGCTTGGGTGCTGGTGAAGGGGACTCTCTTTTCTCAGTACCTTTATGCTTCGGGACTTAAAAAAAATTTTTTTTTATTTAAAATGAGGAAGGGAAACATTTTTACCTTGTCCTACCCCCCTACAGAAAAGCTATAGGGCAAGGTATCTCTCTTTGTTTTGGGATTATATCTGTTATATATATGGTGATACTCAGGGGTTACTCCTGGTTCTTTTTTTTTCTTTTTTGGTCATAGGTCAGAGAAACAGGACAGCAGTTTCAATGGCAAGAAATTGACTGACTTAGTGAAAGGAAGAAAGGGAAGGAGGGAGGGGAGGGAAGGGGAACAGAAAGGGAAAGGAGGGAGGAAGTAAAAAGGAAGAAATGAGGAAGTGAGGGAAGGAGGAAGGAGGGAAAGAGAAAGAAGGGAGGAAAGGAGGATGTAAGGAGGGAAGGAAGAAGGAAAGGAGGGACTACTCCTGGTTTTGTACTCAGGAATTTCTCCTGGCAGTGCTAAGGGCACATCTGAGATATCAGGAACAGAACTCAGGTCCACAGCATACAAAGCAAATATACCAGCCACTTAAGTTTCTCATGCCCTACCTCTCTTTTAAGGCCATAATTGAGGGTGCTCCGGGCTATTCTTGGATATATCCTTACAATGACCTTGACAGTCCTTAGAGAACCGTAAGTGGTGCAAGGGATTCGAAACAGGGTCCACTAAGCACATGACAAGCAGTACATTTCCAGTACTACATATCTAACCCACAATAAGACATCTTAGGAAAACATAGATGACAATTTCCTCTTTCTTACAAGAACATTTTACCTGACCTATACTTATGGTGAAGAATTTTCAAGTTTGGTGCAAAGTCTCAATAACATCTCTCCATATTACTTTCGGGCAATTGGGGATGGGGGATTGTCACAACTAGTAATGCTCAGAGGTCACACCTGGCTCTGCACTCAGGAATCACTACTGATGGATTTGGAAAATATATGGGATGACAGAAATTAAACCCAGGTTGGCCATGTGTAAGGTGTAACCTTACCTGCTGCACTATAGAATAAACCCTTATCTATATTATTTTTATTAGTGTGCTCTGTTAATATAATTACAATGTACAACTATATTACTTTTAAATCTTAAGATTCCAATGCAAAACAAAAAACAACCAAAAACAGCCGGAGAGACAGCATGGAGGTAAGGCGTTTGCCTTTCATGCAGAAGGACAGTGGTTCGAATCCCAGCATCCCATATGGTCCCCTATGCCTGCCAGGTGCGATTTCTGAGCAAAGAGCCAGTGCTGCCGGGTGTGACCCCCAAAAAACAAAAACAAAAAAAGATTGCAGTGAAGAATCTTAAGAAAGTATCAATCCAGAGCAATAGCACAGAAGGGTTTGCATGTGGCCAGCCCCAGTTAATTCCTTGACATTCCATATGGCTCCTGAGCATTGCCAGGAATGTCCCATGAGTGCAGAGCCAAGAGTCATCTTTGAACACTGCCAGGTATAGGCCAAAACCAAGCAAACAAAAAATAAGATTGCTGTTGATGAGTAAAGTATCTCTGAAGACCTCATTAGCATAAAAACGCGCCAAGAGATAGTATAGCAGGTAGATGCTTGCCTTGTACAAGGTCAGTGTTGGATTTCTAGCATCCCATATGGTCCCCCAAGCACCACCAGAAGTGATATAGCCTAAAGTATAGTACCTTGAGCTATCTCCCTAACTTTACCATTCTCCATTTTAAATCTTCAATCTTCATTTCTTACAAAAATAATAGACATTTAGTTATAAACCCACACATCCAAATTACATTAAAGAACTGGGTTGCAAATGCTTTTGGAAAAATGTATTTCTTTAAGAAATATTACAATCATGGTTATGGTTGCAAGATAGCTGGCAAATGCCTTTGGCTTTTTTTTTGTTTTTGTTTTTTTGGGTCACACCCAGCTGTGCTCGGGGGTTACTCCTGGCTCTATGCTCAGAAATTGCTCCTGGCAGGCTCTGGGGACCATATGGGATGCCGGGATTCGAACCACCGGCCTTCTGCATGGAAGGCAAACGCCTTACCTCCATGCTATCTCTCTGGCCCCGGCAAATGCCTTTAGTCAGTAAATTTATAACTACAATCTACATTTCTTCTCATGTAAGCACTTTTATTATTTTTATTCTGATTTGATCTCATTAATGGCCTAGCTAAAAGAATCTATATGTTCAACTAGTCAAGTATTTTTAGTAAATATCATGTTGCCTTTTTTTTTTGGGGGGGGGGGTCCATACCCGGCAGCTCTCAGGGGTTACTCCTGGCAGGCTCAGGGGACCATATGGGATGCCGGGATTCGAACCACTGACCTTCTGCAAGGCAAATGCACTACCACCATGCTCTTAGGCCCCTATCATGTTGCTTTTCATAATTGCATTATAAAGCTAGCCATTTTTGGGGGGTCACACCCAGCAGCGCTCAGGAGTTACTCCTTGCTCTACGCTCAGAAATTTCTCCTAGCTGGCTCAGGGGACCACGTAGGATGCTGGGATTTGAACCAGCATCCTCCTGCAAGCAAGGCAAACATACTACCTTCATGCTATCTTTCTAGCCCCGCTATCAAATTTTTTTTAACTTATCTTTTGGCTTTTGGGCCACAACTAATGGTGCTCCTGGCTCTAAGCTCTGGGATTACTCCTGGCGGCTAGGGGGACCGACTGGGGTGCTAAATATCAAATCTAAGTTGGCTGTGAGCATCACTGGATACTGAACTAAAGTCAACTGAATATATGTGATGTGCCTTAAAACCCCATGGCAGGGCCCGGAGAGATAGCACAGCGGTGTTTGGTTCGAATCCCGGTGTCCCATATGGTCCCCCGTGCCTGCCAGGAGCTATTTCTGAGCAGACAGCCAGGAGTAAACCCTGAGCAATGCCGGGTGTGGCCCAAAAACCAAAAAACCAAAAAAACAAACAAAAAAAAAAACCCATGGCATCTATCTGGTACCCAATCTTGTTTCTTGATGTACTCACTAAAATTTTTCCTAGCTCTGAAATTCCATAAACCTGGGTTTATTTTGAAACAGCAATTTCATTTTTTGTTTGTATTTTTGGTTTTTGGGTCACACCCAGCAGCGCTCAGGGGTTACTCCAGCTCTATGCTCAAAAATTGCTCCTGGCAGGCTTGGGAGACCATATAGGAGGCCGGGATTTGAACCACCGTCGTTCTGCATGCAAGGCAAATGCCCTACCTCCATGCTATCTCTCTGGCCCCTTAAAACAGCCATTTCTGTCCAAGGAAATGACTTAAAGGACTAGATAGAGTACATGCTCTGCATGAGTCCTTGGTTTCATTCCTGGTAATGAATGCCTTATTCCATACCCACTCCCCAATACCTCACTGAGAACAGTCCTGAGTACAGCTAGGTGTGACTCTACTCCCTCCCCTATACAAAATAATTCTTTAAATATTAAAATGAACAATACCCTCAGAAGATATAAGGCAGAGCCACAATGAGAGCCTCGTTGAGCTTTGTTTGGCAATGGAGGGCATGGCTGTTTCTAAATTCATAGCACACAACTAAACCTTTGTTTTCCATCAAAAGTTAAGTTTTTTTGGACCTGGAGAGATAGCACAGAGGCGTTTGCCTTGAAAGCAGCTGATCCAGGACCAAAGGTGGTTGGTTCGAATCCCGGTGTCCCATATGGTCCCCCGTGCCTGCCAGGAGTAACCCCTGAGCACCGCCGGGTGTGACCCAAAAACAAAACAAAAAAAGTTAAGTTTTTTTGATGTATGATTTATGTTTCTGATAAGCACCAGTCCATCTCCCCTTCATTATATATCAGAATACAAAATTAGATTTCTGCATTCTTAGCATACACATAGTAGGCCCCAACCTCTGGTTTTTGGACACCTGGCAATGCAGAGGACCATACGGGATGCTGAGGATCAAATTCGAGCTGGCTGTGTACATATGGTGATGCGGGGCTTATCCAAGAACCACATATGATCATGAGCACAAATATGCTGTGACAGCTGGGTGGGTGTGAAACCCAGGCTCCCCCCCCCCCGCGCCCTCCCCCCCCCCCCCGAGAAAAAATCAACAACCCAAAAACCAGAACTTGATAAACTTTAGTGTTTTGGTCCTCTCCCATTCTTGAATTAAGAAGACTTAAAAAGTTTATCTATTCTTATATAACAACCCCATCTACTTCTAAACAGTGCAAAATGGCCACATATTTGGGGCTAGAGATAGTGCAGTATGGTGCTTGCCTTGAATGTGGTTGACTAGAGTTCAAAGTTCAGAACATCATATGGTTCTCTGAGCATAGAGCCAGGAATAAGACCTGGGCTTTATATGTGGCCCCAAAACAAACAAAAAAGACCACAGACTTAATTGTACAACCAAATTAACAGGTAAAAATATGGAAACAGTATGTTCACTAACTTTATGAGAAAGCTAGGTTGAGGATTGTCACTTAATGGTGCTCAGGACACTACCATTTTGAAGACTGTTCTGGAACTGGTAGAATATAAGTGTCTTAATTCATATAATACTTTTTTTTTTTTTTTTTTTGGTTTTTGGGCCACTCCTGACCGTGGTCATGGGTTACTCCTGCTCTGCTCAGAAATCACCCCTGGCGGCTCAGGGGAACATATGGGATGTCGGGAATCAAACCCAGGCCTGTCCTGGGATGGGCAAGTGCAAGGTAACCCACCCTATCACCGTGCTATCTCTCCGGCCCCTTAATCATTCATATACCATCTTTAGCCAGTAAATTACCCATTATAGATTACCATTATCTGCCAGTCTCTTTTTTGGTTGTTGTTGTTTTGTGTACAGATGTGTATGTGTCTCTCTCTCACACCCGGCAGCGCTCAGGGGTTACTTCTGGCTAAGAGCCCAGAAATCGCTCCTGGCAGGCTCGGGGGACCATATGGGACGCCGGGATTCGAACCATTGTCCCTATGCATGCAAGGCAAATGCCTTACCTCCATGTTCTCTCTCCAGCTGCCAGCCTCTTTTTTGCTCATTGTATAGTCAACATAAACTGTTAACTAAATTTAATAGCTCAAAAAAAAAAAAAAAAAAAGGCCAATCAAAACTGCCTTTCTAGAGGTCATTATACTAAAATTAGAATGGAAGACTGAGGGAGTAATATGGTTATTAGAAAACAAGATTTAATTTATCAAAACATAGATTTTTTTTGTTTTTGGGCCACATCTGGTCATTCCTGTCAGGCTTGGGGAACCATATGGGATGCTGGATTCAAACTGGGGTCCATCCTGTGTTGGCCTCGGGCAAGGCAAACACCTTACTGCTGTGCTATCACTTCGTCCCCCTTACTTCTAATTTCTAATTCTAATTCTTCAAATTCTAATTTCTGTTGACATTTTTAAAAACTGGAGTCAGTCCTGGGTTGGCCTCATACAAGGCAAAAGGCCTAGTGCTCCGCTACTGCTCAGGCCCTGAAATTAAAAAAAAACAACTGGGGCCGGAGAGATAGCATGGAGGTAAGGCGTTTGCCTTTCATGCAGGAGGTCATCGGTTCGAATCCCGGCGTCCCATATGGTCCCCCGTGCCTGCCAGGAACAATTTCTGAGCCTGGAGCCAGGAATAATCCCTGAGCACTGCCGGGTGTGACCCAAAAACCACAAAAAAAAAAAAAAAAACAACTGACTTTGAGAAAAATGAGAAAAGAGAAAGATGTTTTCAAGACAGAACATATAATTCTTCTCATTTCTTTTCTTTTTTTTTTTTTGGTTTTTGGGTTACACCCGGCATTGCTCAGGGGTTACTCCTGGCTGTCTGCTCAGAAATAGCTCCTGGCAGGCACGGGGGACCATATGGGACACCGGGATTCGAACCAACCACCTTTGGTCCTGGATCGGCCGTTTGCAAGGCAAACGCCGCTGTGCTATCTCTCCGGGCCCAATTCTTCTCATTTCTAACCTGAAAATTTAAACGTGATTAAGGAAATCACAGTATAGATTAGATTACAGAGTGCATTTAAAATTATTTTATGGGGGACCAGAGAGCTAGCACAGCAGTAGGGCGTTTGCCTTGCAAGTGGCTGACCCAGGAAAGACCTGGGTTCAATCCCCAGCATCCCATATGGTCCCTGAGCCAGGAGTGATGCCTGAGTGAAGAACCTGGATTAAGTGTCACCTAAGTGATACCTAAGTGTCACCAGGTGTGTTCCAAAACCAAACCAAAACAAAATCTAGTTTATGGGTCATAGAGAGAATAGAGGTTATGACTTGACTTTGCAATGCAGGCCAGCCTGGTTCTATCACGAACACTACATGTGATTCCTAGACACCCAACAGGAATGATCCCTGAGCACAAAGCCAGAAATAAGTCCTAAGCACTAGATGTAACTCCATTTATTAGGCTAGGTTTTATAAGTCCAGGTCTGATCCTTGCCACTGCATGGTCCTCAAAGCATGCCAGGTATGTCTATTCTTCCAATTTTCATCCTTCCCAAATCATCAAAACTTAATTATGGGGGTGAGGAGAGGGCCAGAGAGATAGCACAGTGGTAAGGCGTTTGCCTTGCAAGCAGCCGACCCAGGACCAGTGGTGGTTTGAATCCCAGCATCCTATATGGTCCCCCGTGCCTGCAGGAACAATTTCTGAGCACAGAGCCAGGAGTAATCCCTGAGCACCACTGGGTGCGGGCCCCCCTCCCAAAAAAACCCCAAAACCACAAACCCTTAATTATGGGGCCCAGAGTGGTGGCACGAAGCTGTAAGGCACTTGCTTTGCTGGTGCTAGCATAGGACGGACCACGGTTCAATCCCTCGTCATCCCATATGGTCTCCCAAGCAGGAGTGATTTTTGAGCTCAGGAGTAACCCCTGAGCGTCACCAGGTGTGGTCAAAAAAAAAAAAAAAACAAACCCTAAACAAACAAACAAACCTTAATTATGGCCTGGGAGTAAGGCTCATAGCAGAGTAAATGTCAAGCATGTAGATTAAGTTTTCCAATATTGCCCTCTTTTCCAAGCAATTACGATCTATTTACTAATGCAACTTTTAGGACCTCCCAACCCCCACACCTTCAACTCACCTTTGAGGCTTGTTTTACCATCCCAGCCCTATGTATGAGAGCCCCTGAAATTCAAGTAGCTCTCACAGTTATCCCCACACGTATATTTAAGGCTAAAACTACAAACCCCAATAAATTACAATCCTCTCTAACATTAACCCAGCATTCTACTTGCTTATTCATCACAGATCATTTTTCAGAATTCAAGCTTCAAAAGAAAGGACAACTCTTAGAAGAACCCTGCCCCATGTCTAAATTAAAAAAAAAAAAAAAAAGTCTTTAAAAGAACACCATGCCTTTCTCTTTCAAGGGCAAAATTTGCATATCTTCAGAGGAAAAGTTTATAGAATCTTTAATCCACCATTTCAATGCCAGAAGGCTGGAGAATTTATAGCAGAAAAGTTAAGTCTTTGAGCAAAGAACATATATAGGGGCCGGAATGGTGGTGTTGAGCAGTAAGGCGTCTGCCTTGCTGGCGCTAGCCTAGGACGGATTCAATCCCCCAAGACAGGAAAGATTTCTAAGCGCATAGCTATGATTAACCCCTGAGCATCACCAGGTATGGCCGAAAAACCAAAAGAAAAAGTGATATAGAAACATAATCTAATTACTTCATACTTTGAGGGAGGGAGGGACAATATATGAGGTACTTATATAAAGAACAATATTTACATGTGACTTTTACCTTTACTAGAAGTTCTCCCTGGAGATACAGAAACACGACTTTTTCTTGCACGATTTGACTGTTGGGGTGTTGGGGAATGACGAGTTTTTGGTGGTGGACTTGCTGGGGGTGATGGCCTATGCCTTCGCCTAGGAGGACTTGTTGAAGGAGACAACCTACGAGTTTTTCGAGGGGGACTGGATGTCCTCTTAGGAGGCTTCTTTGGCGGTGACCGGGAACGAGATGAAGATGATGAAGAGCTACTACCAGACAAAGATGCTGATGAACGTCGTCTTCTGTGAAATAAAGTACATATACTCATTGACTATTATAAGTCTTACAGGGATGTACAGCTTATACAAAAATACAGCTATATTTATCTGACTTTTGAGTTTATGTAGCTAATGCGTAAATGGAAAACAAAACTAATAACTTATGATAGAAAATAGCTAGCTCTGCAACTAAATAGAACTTATTTTAATACTTGCTTTGCAATTATAAAATGTGCTTGATTCTATAATAAAATAACCAACCTTCATTCCTTAGGAATGTATCAGTGTTTTGTAGTTTGCACATTAAATATGAATAGCAAAATGTTTTCACCTAGTAACATAATGTCAAACTACAGATCGAAAAATTCATTTAGCAGCTACATAAACTTAGAAGCAGGGACCTCTCGAATTCTGCGTTAAGTTCTGTTGCAATTATGTGTACCTGCAGAATTCACCTTTGGCAGAAGAATTCCTGAGAACCTGAAAAAAAGAAACCCTACCTTAAGTGTGAAACTAAAAATTGGCTGAAATGGAATCTTACATAATCTGCAAGTTTTTTTGTTTTGGGGGCACACCCAGCAGCGCTAAGGGATTATTCCTGGCTCTGTACTCAGAAATAGCCCCTGGCAGGCACGGGGGACCATATGGAATGGCAAGGATTCGAACCACCATCCTTCGTGGTTCGCTATGTGCAGGCAAACGGCCTACCGCTTTGCTATCTTTCTGGCCCACAATCTGCAAATATTTTGACTGATAATTACAACTAAACTGCAGTCTGCAAAACTCCAATATAAAAGAGCTATTTCCTCTAACCTTGCACTAAAATGCAACAGAATCATCTTAGGAATAAATAACTTTAAACTTTAGAAAAATGTGATGCCGGGCCCGGAGAGATAACACAGCGGCGTTTGCTTTGCAAGCAGCCGATCCAGGACCAAAGGTGGTTGGTTCGAATCCCGGTGTCCCATATGGTCCCCCATGCCTGCCAGGAGCTATTTCTGAGCAGACAGCCAGGAATAACCCCTGAGCACTGCCAGGTGTGACCCAAACCACCCCCCTCCAAAAAAAAACCAAAATAAGAAAGAAAAGAAAAAGAAAAAAAAAAAGAAAAAAAATGTGATGCCAAAAATTGAGGGTGAGGGTGTTATCATTAGTATTATGCTTCCACAATTATCTTTCCCAAAGAAAATTTTTTGTTTTGATTTTGGGTAACACCTGGCTGTGCTCAAAGGACGACATGTGTGTATGTATATATATGTATGTATATATGTGTATATGATGCTATGGATCAAACTAAGGTCAATCACATACAAGGCATGCATTCTATAAGTGCTCTAAACCCAAAGGGGGAAAATTTTTAAATTCTGAACTTTTAATTAAAGAAAACAAAATTGCGGGCTGGAGAGATAGCATAGCAGTAGGGCGTTTGCCTTACACATGGATGACCCAGGAGGACGATGTAGTCCCCGAGCCTGCCAGGATCAATTTCTGAGTAGAGCCAGGAGTAACCCCTGAGCACTACCAGGTGTGACCCAAAAACAAAACAAACAAAAAAGAAAACAAACTGCTCCCCTGCTTTCTAACTTCCCTAAAAATATAAATAAATAAATTTACCTTTCTTATAGTCAACCCCGATTTGAAACCAGACAATACCAAGAAAGATTCCTAAGCAGATATCTATATCTATGAAATGATTATATCTTCAATATGAATTACTATCAAACACTTCTCTAATAAGAAACATGACCAAAAAAAAAAATGACCATAAATTTGAATATTGGTAATTATAACTTTCTGGCCTGAACTACTTATCTTTTCAGAACTTAAAAGTTAAAAGAACAATATTGTTGACAATTCCTTTACTTGCAGGGTAAAAATGGTGGTGGTAGAAATGTACAGCGGGGGACCGGAGAGATAGCACATCGGCGTTTGTCTTGCAAGCAGCCAATCCAGGATCAAAGGTGGTTGGTTCGAATCCTGGTGTCCCATATGGTCCCCCATTGCCTGCCAGGAGCTATTTCTGAGCAGACAGCCAGGAGTAACCCGTGAGCACCGCCACGGGTGTGACCCCCCCCCAAAAAAAAGAAATGTACAGCGGGTAGTGTGCTTGCCTTACACCTAATAGAGTTAAGTGTAAGTTCAAGCCATGGTACCCCATACCGTCCTAGGCCCATCAGGAATGATCCATGAGCAAAGAGCCAAGAGTAAGCCCTGAGCACTTTCAGGTGTGGTTCTAAAACAAAACACAAAAAATGAATATACCATGTATGAGTTCGAAAAGTAGGTCAAGAGCATGCTTTACATGTCTGTAACGTTGAACGATTCCTTAGTACTGACAGATGTGATCCCTAAATAAATAAATAAAAAAAAAAGCAAAAACCTACTTTATGGGCTGGGAAAATAGTACAAAAGTTAAGGTGCTTGCTTATTAGCATGCAGCTGCAATACTAGTTTATCTCTCAAGACTGCTAAGGTCTCCCAGCAGGGTCAGGGGTGACTCCTGATGCCATGGCTATGCTTGGAAAAACCAACCAAGCAAAAACAAACAAACAAAAATCAACCCCTTCAAAACCACCACTTCCCTCCAAAAACAAAACATACAAGTATGTAAGTAAGACAGCAAGTTTCTTATCTATTTTCTGACCACCAGACTATTAAGTGATTTCTGGTAGCATAAATAATAAACAGCATTATACCTCAAATGAGATAGGCTCTTAAAACCACCCATGAATTCTTTCTTCCAGGGGGACAATAGTAAAATAGTCTAATACACACATGGTGTGTTTTTATACACCTGACACTTTATAACTTAACATTCTCACCTTCTCACCGGAGATCTGCTTCTTCTATGCCGTGGTGGAGGTGGCATTCGTCTTGGAGGAGACCTTCTTCGAGGAGATGGACGCCTTCTTGGGCTTGGCCGCCTTCTAGGTGAATATGATCTGCCACATCAAAACAAAATTAACCTGAGTATAGTAAGAAGGAAAGAAAGTGCATGGAGGAAGAGAAAGACAAATATGAAAGGATGGGGACCAAGAGGTATACTGGTGATATTAAGAAAGATAGAACTAAATATCCAATCGAGAGTCAAAAATAATGAAACAATGAGCCCAAAACTTTAACAAACAAAACTTGAAATGGGCCTATTATGCTCTCAGGCATAGTGGGGGTGGTGGCATGGGCCCTGAAACATTGTCATGTCTAAAATTCAACTATAAAGAACTTTGTAAATTCCAATATTTCAATAAAAAAATTTTTAAAAAATCAAGAGCTAAATATGCTAGGAGTGAGAAAAAAATTGCTTGATACAAATTAAAATTACATTAAAAATTGACTATAGGGGCCGGAGCTGTGACACTGAGTGGTAAGGCATCTGCCTTGCCAGCGCTAGACTAGGACGAACCACGGTTCCATCCCCTGGTGTCCCAAATAACAAAAAAATAAACAAAATAGACTATAGGGGCCAGAGAAATAGCACAGCAGTAGGGCTTTGGCCTTGCAAGCTGCTGATCGAGGATGGATGGTGGTTTAAATCCCGGCATCCCATATGGTCTCCCGTGCCTACCAGGAGCGATTTCTGAGTGCAGAGCCAAGAGTAACCCTGAGTGTCGCTGGGTGTGACCCCCCCAAAAGAAGACCATAATTTATATTTATGTTGTCTTGATACACAGAAAATGCCTCACATTTTCTATAAATTCAGACAATACATATTATTCAGCCTCAGAGGAAAGCACATAAATCTATCTAGGACCAAGGTATGTGATAGTATGCATGGATCAATTCCCAGTACTATTAAAAAATATAAACATGAAACAACAAATATGAGCTGGAAGGATGGTACAGCCGTAAGGCCCTTGCTTTGTTTGCATGGTACCAACTTAAACGGAGTTAGATTCGCACCACTCTGCATGGTCCCAAGAGCTTTGCCAGGAGTGATTCTGAGCAGAGCTTAGGGTAAGATCTAGCACAGCTGGGGTCGTGACCCCAAAACAAATTAAATAAAAACTACATTGATCTTGGGGCCAGAGGGATAGCACAGTGGCAGGGAGTTTGCTTTGCAAGCAGCTGATCCAGGACAGACTGTGGTTCGAATCCCAGCATCCCATATGGTCGGTCCGCCGTGCCTTCCAGGAACGATTTCTGAGCACAGAGTCCGGAGTAACCCCTGAGCACCACTGGGTGTGAGCCCCCCCCCCAAATTAAGAACTACATTGATCTTAAAATTGCAACTCGGAGCCGGAGAGATAGAATGAAGGTAAGGCGTTTGCCTTTCATTCAGAAGGTCATTGGTTCAAATCTCGGTGTCCCATATGGTCCCCCGAGCCTGCCAGGAGCCAGGAGTAACCCCTGAGCTGCCAGGTATGACCCAAAAACTATATATATATATATATATATATATATATATATATATATAAAAAGCTGCAACTCACCTTGATCGGGTTCTGTGGCGTCGTCTTGGTCGAGTATGAGAAGGAGAGCGAGAACGTGTTCGGGATCTTGATTTTGATCTTGACCGAGATCTTGGTCGAGTTTTCTCCTTTTCTTTTTCCTTTTTGGAATTTTTCTCTGGAGAAGGCTCTTTCGGTTCTGGTACAGGTTCAGGCTTTGGAACTTTCAAGATGTCACTATGGAAACAAAAAATTGTATTAGTTCCCCTCTTCTATCCAAGATCTCTATGGCATAATAAATAATGAAGTTCAAAAATAGATGTATTAGGGGCGGGGGGAAAAAAAAAAAAAAAAAAAATAGATGTATTAGTGAAATCTAGTGTACAACTAACAATTTTTTCCCCGTGATACAAAATTAATTTTTCTTGAAACTCACTTAGACAGCCAGCCAGGAGCACCGCAGGGTGTGGCCCCAAAAAGAAAGAAAGAAAAGCAAGGTAACATGTTCAAGGGAGAACAAGGGCTTAAAGAGCGCTTAAAGAGCAAACTTACAACTATTTAAACCACATTTTTGGCCACACCCAGTGACGCTCAGGGGTTACTCCTGGCTATGCACTCAGAAATCGCTCCTAGCTTTGGGGACCATATGGGACGCCAGCACCAGCAAGGCAGACGCCTTACGGCTCTGGGCCACTGTACCGGCCCCTTTAATCACATTTTTTGGGGGGGGGGGTGTCACATCTGGCAGCGCTCAGGGGTTACCTCCATGTTCTCTCTTCCACCTTTAACCACATTTTTTAACATATAAAGTTATCTGCAGTAACACTAGACATACCTTCAGAGCATTTTACTCTCCAATATTTCCTTTTTTTCCCCCAGTATTTCTTTTTATTGGTATCACACCTGGCTTGTGCTCAGGGGCTGCACACCTAGCCCCAATTTGATAAGCTAGTCGTATTTTTTTTTTTGTTTTTGGGCCACACCCTGCGTTGCTCAGGGGTTACTCCTGGTTGTCTGCTCAGAAATAGCTCCTGGTAGGCACGAGGGACCATATGGGACACCGGAATTCGAACCAACCACCTTTGGTCCTGGATCGGCTGCTTGCAAGGCAAATGCCGCTGTGCTATCTCTCCGGGCCCATAGTTGTATAATTTTATTAAAAAAAAAAAAAAAAAACAACAAAGTGTAATTTTATTTTTTTATTGTCATACAAATAGTATGAAGCTGTGTCTAGTTATAATGGATGTTTGTGTACTTGCCTAGTAGAAGTGGCCTCTTGTACAGAAGGTTCCTTTACTTTCACTGATGGTTCTGGGAGCTCTGGAGTTTTTTCCTTCTTTTCTGGAGCAGGGGAAGGACTCCGGCTCTTGGTTCTGTGACGGGGAGATCGAGAATGACTGCGCTTTCTCTCTCTCCTGACAGGGGAAGATCGTCTTCTAGGGGAAGGAGATCTGGATTTGCGTCTAGGATAAAAGCAATTTTTTCAGGTTTTTGGAAAATGTAGATTGGGGAGAGAATCAAAGGGAGAAATGACAATCTTTATCATACCACTGTTATTTTTATCGGAAAAGTTTATGAAACAAGATAATCCATCACATTTACTTTATAAAGAGTCAAGAGAACAAAGAAAAGCCGTAGGAACAGAATATTTTCCAGAATATTACTTGAAATGAAAGCACTGACATGGAACTCTAGATCTAGATTCATAATCATTTATAGAATGAAGACAAACTTTTCAAAGGAAGAGGATATTTTAAAATGTATTTTCCCCCTTAAAATAAATCAAATCCAGAGACTGAGCTTACATGCATATACGTATATCCCACCAGTGTTCATCAGGTAAATCTTAAGTATTCCAGAAAACTTACTAGAGCAATCAAAGCAACATGTCCATGTTCAAAAGAAAACACATCAAATGTGTAATCAGGCAGGATTTTTAGATTAAAAAGTTTTTCCTTTTGAATAGTAGTTTCCCCTCACCAAAAACAAAACTAAAAAAAAAAAAAAAGTTTCCCTCATTTGAAAGAAAAAAGTAGACCAAAAAAAAAAAAAAGATAATAAATCTGACTCATCATGAATTATTTGTCACTAGAATGATTTGTGGTTAACTCTAGAAACAGTATTGCTTTCCTAATAGGTTAAATTTCAGTATCAAATAAATGAAAGGGACAAAGAAATTACCTCCTTCCTTTAATTCCAGAAGATGGAAAAATATATTAAAAAAAGAAAGCCTAATGGAATTCTCACCTTTTACCACAAATATAGTAGAAGCTGAGTCGTGGACTTAAAAATGTGAACCTAACCATAGTCTCATTGGAAGGAAGAAGAAAACAAATAAATGATCTGTTTTGGGTTCAGTACAACCATCTAAGAAAAGCAGAACAGGGAATTAGATAAGTATAATATGAATGGTCAGTGGGTACAGATTTATAGTAAAAAGGAAATATAGAAAGAGTTGGAGTACACTGAATTAATACTATTTTAAAATTAAGCAATATGGATACGTCTATTTTAACTTAGGAATTATTTTAATTGAATAATTCTCCAAGATTTTAGAGACAATAGTCAAAGGATCAGTTTCAAACAAATATTTTAGGTTTAGCGCCAAGTCATAAATCACTATGAAAACTTTGACAGAAAAATTTCCCTAAATGCTATTAACTTCCCACCCCTCTACATCTTCCCACCCCCCATCATTCACCTTTTGTCTGTTCCTGGTATAGTGCCTGGGGGAACCAGACAATGCCAAAGATTAACACCTGTGGTTCCTACCAACCAAACAAGAGCTCCAGCCCTTTGAGCTATCTTCTTGACCACAAGCTTCCTTTTTAACTGTGTTAATTTTCAGAGTACTTTAGGACTTACAATACTGGTAACATATTAGGTATACATTCTTTTATTGTACCTTCTTGGGCTGCGGGATCTCTCCCTTTTTTCTCGGCTGCTTTCTTTTTCTTCCTTATCCCTCTTATCTTTGTCTTCATCTTGCTTTTTCATAGACGCCAATTTTTCTTGTTCAATCTGCAAAGATGAGGTTTTTAAAACACAAATATCTTAAACATCTGAGACCAACAAGTTAAAGGTGTTTTCCATAGGACAAAAAAAGAATGCTTTAAATGAGGGGCCGGGCAGTGGCGCTAAAGATAAGGTGCCTGCCTTGCCTGCGCTAGCCTTGGACGGACCGCGGTTCGATCCCTCGGTGTCCCATATGGTCCCCCAAGCCAGGAGCAACTTCTGAGCACATAGCCAGGAGTAACCCCTGAGCGTTACCAGGTGTGGGCCAAAAACCAAAAAAAAAAAAAAAAAAAAAAAAAAAAAAAGAATGCTTTAAATGAATCCCCAGGGCTGGAGAGATAGCATAGTGGAGGGCATTTGCTTTGCATGCTGAAGGATGGTGGTTCAAATCCCGGCATCCCATAAGGTCCCCCGAGCCTGGGGGGGGGGGGGGGGCGCGATTTCTGAGCATATAGCAGGGGTCTCAAACTCAATTTACCTGGGGGCCGCAGGAAGCAAAGTCGGGGTGAGGCAGGGCCACATAAGGGATTTCGTTTACCGAATATTCACAATAAAAAAATCGCATTAAACATTTACATACCCCAAACGGTACTGCTTGGGGTATGCGAATGTTTAATGAGATTTTTTTTTGTGATAATAATTGTGAATACTGGGATATTTGAAGGCTGGCCGTGGGCCACAAAATGTTGTACAGAGGGCTACAAACGGCCCGAGGGCCGCGAGTTTGAGACCCCTGGCATAGAGCCAGGAGTAGCCTCTGACCCCTGAGCGCTGCCGGGTGTGACCCAAAAAAACAGAAGGAAGGAGGGAAGAAGGGAGGGAAGGAGGGAGGGAGGAAGGAAAATGAATCTCCAGTAGCTAAAATGCACAATTTTTCGCATTTATTTATTGTTTGTGCATACAAGAGACTGACTTCAAGGCCTCGTGCCTATGAGACATGCACTCTAACAGTACTAAATTCCTGGTCTTACCTAATTCTGTTGCTTTAAATGTAATAGCTCTATAAAGCAACTGTACTTACTATTTACATACTTAAAATCTACCTAAATGATGGGACTCCAGGCTAAACTCAATTTGTTTCCTTTAATATTATCATTATATTTTGGTTTGGGGCCACACCTGGCCGCTCTCAGGGGTTATTCTTGCTCTGAGCTCAGAGATCATTCCTGAAAATGCTTGTGAACCAAACTTGGCTCAGCCAGTGCAAGACAAGTGCCTTATCTATTATCACTCTGGCCCCTAAATTTTCTTGCTGGTAGAAAAGAGTGGCAAACTTTGGGGCCGGAGGTAAGCATGGAGGTAAGGCGTTTGCCTTTCATGCAGAAGGTCATCAGTTCGAAATCCGACGTCCCCGTGCCTGCCAGGCGCAT